>NW_015557240.1:227206-234242 GCF_001515605.1 Sinocyclocheilus anshuiensis | reverse complement strand
ACAAACTACAAGCGCTACTCTACACTGCTCAAAACTCACGTTTGAATCATCAGTGGCAAATTCTTTAAATTAAAATGTACTTACAGTCAGAACAGCCAGCATTGTAGTCTACTCTACCAGGATCAGTAAACAGTCCTCCATAAAATGTGCTGCACACATCTGAATATTTGGGTTGAAGTGTTCTGGAACAGTGTTGTAAATACAACTTAACCACTGATTTCTAGTCGTGTCCTCTTTTGGAAGACCAAACAAAGTAGTTTCGCTTTCACAACGAAACACACAGCGTCTTCACGACATGGCGGCAGCAACAATACTACAGCGAGAATAAAAGTTACGCCTTCTTTCTTTGCGTGAACATTTGGGCGGCGTTATGCAAATCTTCCCACATCGTGACGTAGACATGTGGGGGCGTGTTAGAACGAGCCGTTTTAGGTAGGCGTGGTTGACTCTCTTAACTTTGATAAAGACTTTTATATTTCTTTGGATTTGAGACTTTAGTCTTTGCAACTTTACAGATCTTCTTTATGCACCAAGAGCTTGTAACACTCCAAAGAGAAAGGAAAAACTGAACTTGCATCATATGACCCCTTTAATGTCATATTTTGTAATATTTGCATTGTTTTATTTTTGTGCTATGGATTATTTTGTCGTCCCCTTGGAGGAAACACCCCTGCTGAAATTTAAAGTGAACTCAAACATCTTTTAATTTATAATAGTCTCAGTCCACATTTATTACATTTATTGTACATCTGTGTCTTATGACATGCTGCAAAAACTGCCATGAAGGGAAAATTAATTAGTACTATAATAGATTCATACTATACTACTTAATAAAAAGTAGGCTATTGAAGGAAACAAGTACTTTGGATCTGATATCACAGCAAGCAAGATGATGATGATGATGATGAAGTCAATAAAGCATTTATCAGATGAACAGATGTTAAAACGAATGGAGCATCGCTCATGCCCCAGTAAAAAAGTCTAACAATGCCCTTGGCGAAAACTATGCATTTATTAACGTTTATTGCATTAAAATGAAGTAACAAGAATTACATCAGCCAGTGTTACAAAGTTACAGTACATTTTTGTCATAAGAAGAGTAAAAATCTCGTAAAAAAGTCTAACAATGCCCTTGGCGAAAACTATGCATTTATTAACGTTTATTGCATTAAAATTAAGTAACAAGAATTACATCAGCCAGTGTTACAAAGTTACAGTACATTTTTGTCATAAGAAGAGTAAAATCTCTAAAACTCTATAAATTAGGCCTACATAGTTTCCAAAAAAGTGATTTAGACAAATGTAACAGAATAAATGAAGCACTATTACCCTCCTTTGGTACTAAGCTCGTGATTTCATGTTGTTGTTTTTTTAAGTTTATTTTATTATGATTTCGACTAAAAGTTGTGCCAGAACAACATCGCAAAAAACAATTTTAGAGATCAAAACCAAGTTTGGTTCATTACGAATCTGTGACAGGACAAATTATACGGGTCGCCACAGTAATTAATGGGAAACTCTTGAGGGTCTTAAATACACAAAACTTTGTGTAAAACGTTTTCTCACTCATTGTGCATGATGCATTATTTGTGCTTCATCAGTCCTCATACATGGAATGGGTGGTTTTTAAGAATTGGTAAAAGTTTATAGACCGCATGAAATTCATATATGGGTTCTGTGGCTTTTAGTTCCCGTGTACAGGGTGTACATCTAAGCTGATAAAAAGGCTTTTAGCAGATAACACATTTCAAATTTCCAGTCTTATGGAAACATTTCTCCATTTATCATCACCGTTACTGTCCTTGAAAATTGGACTGAAAATGCTCTCTCATGCTCACTCATGCACTTGCGTGTGTGTCCAAATTTGTACAATAAAATGCACAATAAAAAGCTCTCACAAATGAATATCACTCCCTGTAATATTAGCTGCCACTGACAAGCAGCAACATTGGTTCATGGCTGTGAAGTAAGCCAAATCCTATAGTCTAATTAATCCTTAGCCATGCTGTGGGTCTGAATCTGAATCTGTGAATCTGAAGTTGTGAGGTATCGAATTATGCAATCTCAACCTCTGTTCATGAGCACTATTTTCCGCTGATCATTTAAAACTGCTGTTTTACCACAGTGACACCAGCACTTTAATGATTCTTTAAAAATGAATCGCTGCCTGTGATTTCGCCACAGAGATAAAGGTTATGATTTGTCGGTAGTAGTACAGCAGGGAGTGTATAATAGCACCTTTTCTTGTTTGTTTTTAGGATCTGAAGGAGCTTTTAGGCCCGGGAAACGTGGCACGTGATAACTGTATAGCAGCGTGGCTGTGATTCGGCCGTAGGCATGAGGCCACTGATACACAGACAGCTCAAAATGACACAGCCACGACTCCAGGGAAATGGAGCAACAGATCGAGACAAAGACTAGCAGAGGATAGACGGGATTAAAGAACATCTGTCCATCCCTCGTTTCTCAAGCAAAACCAGCAAACAGCCTCACGTAAGTCACACAGTCATGTCCTCTTTGGCTCCACATGTATGTTGCATGACTCTGTTGGGAGTGAGCAGTGTCAGTTCAGTAGAGGCGACTCTGAAATATCTTCATGCTGTGTCTGAGATTTGCATTGGTGTGTGTTTGTGTGTGCCTTTGGCGTAATAACTAGCAAACCGTTTATCGTGACTGTGTGTCACGCTTGTGTCACAAGGTTGCTGTCATTTGATTTCCCTGCTGCTCTGCATGCCAGTAATTTGGAACAAACAGGCTGTGCATTTGTTCGTTGTTGTGCTCACAAACACACATATACACTCCTTTTTAAGCTATAGTAGTGGCAGCACCTGATTATAACAATTATGAAAATGTATTATTTGCCTGTCGTAAAAAAAGATGTCAGATGTTCTGCGTTTTCTATCGGCCAATTCACACTGCACCGACAGACGCAGACGTCCGCTGGGCTTTGTCTGATCAGCGTTTGTTTTCGTCGATTGATAATGTTGAATCTGTGCTTGTGGGGACTTGTTGGATCTGTGTCTGTCGGTGCAGTGTGAATTGGCCTTTAATTTAGGCCCTGACTCCAGTTCAGTTCTCAAGTAATCGCCACTAAATCAAATTAAACCGCCAGGGTGGAGTCCAAGCCAGTCAAAGCCCACCACAATCCTATTGTGATTTCAGCTCTAGACAACAGCAAACCAAAAGCTGTGGGAGTTTCATAGTGGCGTCCATTTAGATTCTGACTCCTTTATACTCAATATTACATGCCTGGAATTAGGAAAGGGAAACTGCTCGATTTGATCTGGAAAAATAGGAAAGGTTGACTCTCCTAGCTTTTTGGTGATCAGAGGGAGACGCACCATCATGATGAAATCTAAAGGATCCCTCCTCATCCTCATCGGCTGTCTGCCTTTAGCAGGTAGGATGCACCTAAACATGGAGATTATTATTCATTCAACCAAAGAAACTTGTGATTCTTATCATTTTTATTGTCGCCTCACTGAAGACGATGTGCTTGGTTGGTGTAGTGCTGAATGTAGGTAAGATCTCTCAGCTGGAGCTGTTTTCTAATTATAAAAAGCATCACTTAAGAGTTTTTGCCATTCAAGGCCTAATGAATGAGAGTACAGATATATTCCTAACTTCATCAGTATCTTCTTAGTTCACATGTTTGGAATGAATCGTGCACTACTCTATCCCATAACAACTGCTAAAGATTTCAATTCCTTGATTGCATGTGGCTATTCAGATCTAGTGTCCTCTAGAATAATTAGGACTTTTTAAACTGCATGTGACCCCAGGTCTCCTCTTCTTTGGCTCTCAACTCTGTGTCAGGAGAAACCTTTGATTTTAACTAAAAGATGTGTAGACACAAAAGTATGGATGAGGAAGGGTGAACGGGATCAGGACTCAAACCCTGCTCCCCATGTGTCCACTGCACCACTGCTCTGAAACCAGGGGCCAGTTGCATAAATTTAGGGCCAGATTTTCTAACAGCTTGTGCCAGTGCAAACCCTCTTTTGGCGTTAAAAAACTGCTGTCAGGATTTACTAAAGACGTGCAGTGAAAAATTAGCGATGCAAAGGCCATGTAGACATCTGTGTGGCTGACCTTATTGCATATGCATTTGTAGAAGTGCCCCATTCAGACGCCCTTTCAGGAGAGTATTTACAAGAAGCACACAACCTGATTTACCATAGTTTGCGGTAGTCCGTTCACTGGTATTTGCTCCGTTATTCACCACCCAAAAGCCTGCGTCAACCCATTTTGCGCTTGACATGGCTGTGATTGTTGATGCCAGGAGGAGGCACCACAGAGGACAGAGAGCGCGATAGAAGGGAGAGAATGAATTTATTTGGAATGCCAGAGGAAGACATTATCTGAACATATACTTACGCAAATTTGCGCTGCTCTTGGTTTTGCATGGGTCATTATGGAAATTATATCTGTGTTCTCAGTAAATAACCCGCAGAACTTTCCACTCCCGTCAGCGCTTTTATGAGACTGTGCTCTCACGCTAATTTGCCTTTTGCGTTTATAGTAAATCCGGTCCTTAGTCTCTATGCTAAGATTGTCTTAAGAAGTAGTCTGACCAACTAGCAGTTCACCAAGGGGCAGTGAGTCTTATTATTCAGATTAGACCAGTGTAAGTTTTTAGGTAACCAACGTAAATTGACCCGTTTTAAAGGGGTCATGAACTGAGAAAACAAAATTCCCTTGATCTTTTGAAATATAAGAGGTCATTGTACATCCTTTAAGTTTCAGAACTCAAAACTTTTGCTTATATTGAAGCCACTCTGTCAAAATGACAGGTTGTGGAATGTTCTACTTAGGGCCATCTTTTGGCCGGTGCAACTGGTGTGGTCTCACATTAGCTAAGGACAGCCCTGGTTCTACTCTATGATGCAGTAGTGTCGATAAGCATCGCCTCCACAGAAAAAGATCAACACCTGCTTCTACATAGCTGCTGTTTAGTCCCGCCCACCGATTCTACAGCGCTGCCTGTTTAGCCCCGCCCACCAATTCTACGTCACTGCTTGTTTTGCTCCGCCAACTGATTCGCACAAGTAGTGTAAATAACGAGAGAGGCAAACGCAGGTCTACTCAGAAAGCAAACGATAAAGATGCTCTGAAGACAAGACACTGTGCAGTGCCAAGATGGAGATGGTCCTCACTGCAGAACACAAGATCCAGGGGGCGTGGTTGGATCCAGATCCAACTCCTCCCACCTTACATATACCTAATCCTACCCGTCTCCACCCCCTGATCCCTAAACCCACCCATCTCCACCCCTAAACCTACCAATCTCCACCCCCTAGATGTGGATCCAACCACGCCCCCTGGATTTTGTGTTCTGCAGTGAGGGGCTACTGCCAAGATGTGTCTTTGCTTTGCTTCCCTTCTGATCCCAATGTTAGGAAACAGTGAATGTGTTTAATTTTTAATGAAGATTCAGACCACGTCAGTAAGAACTCGGTCCTTTGTTTACTTCATTTTACCGCAGATTCGTTTACAAACAAGGCACAGTTCGACGCGGCAATTCAACAATTCGATTTTAAGAAAGTTTGAAACTAAAATACGATGTTGTGCAACTATATTGGATCCGACAGTAATGTTGCAACACACAAGTGATCGCTATGGCTTTATCTGTTAAACAGATCGTTTGATATGAGTATTTATGCATTTTTAACCTAAATCATACACAACTGTTAGCCAATCATAGCAGTGGACGTTTACTTCAGAGTCTACAATCCTCCACGTTTGATAACATTATAAGTGGAGCTCAGAGAACAGTACAAAATAAAAACAGAGGCAGTTCATGACCCCTTTAAAGAAAAACATTAGAGGACTAACATGTAAGGCTAGTCTAAGCATTTTATGTATCAGATGCTGATTCTGAAACATTCACTGATTCTCCTCCCTCTCTTGCAGTGTTGTCCTTGAGATGCTACACATGCATGTTTCCAGCCATCTCTCCTCTGGACTGTCTGAAGTTCCCCCAGGAATGTCCCGTGGGCCAGCGATGTATTGCCAGCACAGCTGTAGGAGTTAAAGGTCAACTGAACAGAACATTGTGCAGACAGTCACTGCTCTATTGTACTGATTGATTAACAAATGGAGCAAAAGAATGACTCAGCTGAATATTAATCAGCACAGGCTGTGGGAATGTGTGATCCTGATTTGATTTACTTTCCCACACCATCACACACACACAAGATACTTACATCGTGTGTGTGTGTGTGTGTGTGTGTGTGATGTAAGGTGTGGGAAAGTAGTAGTGAAGGTGTGTTCTGAGAATGAATTAGAGGACTTTGATGTTTTTAAGGTGAGTTCTGCCCTCGTGAGTGAGTAACAGGGTGTTCCCTAATAAGCCGTCTGGACCTGATTTTGCAGAACCTGATTTAACACTGCGTAACACGTTTCACGAGTTCGCACTAACATATAATATGATTGAGCAATTAGTAGCATATTTGGCGTGCTGTCCAGAGGGAGGGCTCCGAGCTCGGGATAGAGCCCGAACCCAGAGAACCCCCTGAAAAGAAGCTAATGGCATGAGACAGCAGCCGGAGAGAAAATTGTTAGTAGCCCCCCAAAAATATGCGTGCCGTGAAGAAAAAGTGGGGTGTGCAAGGAGGCGGCTGGGCGGGGTCGTGCAGTGCTTGACGGGAGCTGCGGCTCACCACATCGGATGGCAAGCCCTACCTGCCGCCGAATAAGGAGCACAATGGAAGGCCAGGTAAGGGACTCTCACTGTGTCCGAAGGGAGCTGCGGCTCTGCTGCAACGGAAGGGAGAGTCCCTCTTGCAGCTGAATACGTGGCGTGATTGAAAGCATCAGATGGAGGGCTCTCACTACAACCAAAGGGAGCTGCGGCTCTGCTGCACCGGAAGGGAGAGCCCTGTCCAATGTTGAATAAGCCATTAGGCTCGAAACGACGGATGGAGGCACTACAGCGGCAGAATTGAATTGAGCAGGGTGCTACGGCGGCAGTATCAAATTAAGCAGGGCGCTGCAGCGGCGGTACCAAAGGAGCGGGGCACTGTGGCGGTCGTAT
>NW_015557240.1:224519-226514 GCF_001515605.1 Sinocyclocheilus anshuiensis | reverse complement strand
AGGAGGGCACTGCAGCGGCAGTACTGAATTAAGCAGGGCACTGCAGCGGCAGTATCGAATTAAGCAGGGCACTGCAGCGGCAGTATCGAATTAAGCAGGGCACTGCAGCGGCAGTATCGAATTAAGCAGGGCACTGCAGCGGCAGTACTGAATTAAGCAGGGCACTGCAGCGGCAGTATCGAATTAAGCAGGGCACTGCAGCGGCAGTACTGAATTAAGTAGGGTACTGCAGCGGCCGTATCGAATTAAGCAGGGCACTGCAGCGGCAGTATCAAATGAGCAGGGCACTGCAGCGGCAGTATTGAATTAAGCAGGGCACTGCAGCGGCAGTATCAAATGAGCAGGGCACTGCAGCGGCAGTATTGAATTAAGCAGGGCACTGCAGCGGCAGTATCAAATTAAGCAGAGCACTGCAGCGGCAGTATCAAATGGAGCGGGCACTGCTGTGACAGTATCAAATTAAGCAGGGCATTGCAGCGGCAGCATCAAATTTAATTTAACTGATCAGAATTAGATGGGCTTTCTCTGTGTGAAAATTATTGGTCCTGCTATTGCTCTTGAAGGCGTCAGATGACCATCGACCGAGAGCTTGGATCTGCTGCTGTGAGAGGCCTTTTTGAGCTGCTGTAATTGCTGCCCCGATTCGGGAGTGGCTGGAAAATCTTTCTACGGGTATGCCTGGTTGGACGAGGGTGAGTTTTAGATGTTTTTGAAACCAAAAACGTGTGACGGGGTGGTTACATTCATCGACAAAAAGAGGGTCAAGAGGGGATGTAGACTGAGAGCTTCTGAATTGTAGGCAAGAAAAAGGGCTTGATACGGTTGGATTGGTGACGGGAGGTTAAAAATTTAGACGTGGTGAACTCCTTTTCCTGATCTGATTTACTTTGTTTGATGAAATAGGAGATAGTTTCGCTGTCGAGCACGGAAAGGTCAGAGACAGTTGGATGGAGTTTGGGGTTGAATAGAAGTTATTGTGAATTCCAAGCATCTCAGGAAACCAAAAAAAGCCAGTATGAACATTGCGTCGAGTGTACGAGCGTTATGAAGTGAGTGGTACCCTGTGCAGAGAAGAGACTTGGAAAGATGTGCCTAGCAGTATGCACAACGCATGCGAATTAGGTTGCTAGTTGTACTTGTTCAATAATAATATTAATAGTTTCTTTATGATACGCCTTAGTTGTTAGTTTGCACCTATAATTGTACACTGTTGAACTTATTTTCACGAAAATAAATATTTTTCATCTTATCTGTCTATCCGAGTACAATGTGTAATTTAAAATACAGGTAAAGTGCTAGTGAAAATTAATATAGAAAATTTGAGTAATTTCATTGTGTTCTATGCAGTTTTGCGTCAGTTACAAAAATGACATCAACATCTATAGTGTCACCACGTCGTTTAACAACTTTTAACAACAAACTACCTACCTTTAGCGACTTTACCTAAAAATGTAATTGCAACACGGCCTGCGCCTGCTAGCGGAGGCAGCCTCGCGCTAGCGACTGCTACGAGAGCTGGAGGCCCAGCTACATGTGGCGCTGCGACCGGAAGAGCCGCGGTGAAAAGTTGAGCCGAAGCGGGAAGTGAATGAGGTTTTGCTGCGATGAAAACTGGGGCACGGCCCAGGCTCATTTGAGGCCTGCCACTGCGACCCAAAGCTCGAGGAAAGCCGGGTCTTGTGCGGGACGATGGTGGTGTCGAGTGAGACGAGTTGAGTCTGTGATATAATGGCCAAAGGAGCAAAACCGAATGCTGGAAAACTCAGATAATCAATATACATGCCAGACCAGTATGTGGCGCTGTAATTCTGTCACAGAGATACACTAAAAACAGATAAGAAGACTTGGACTATGTGCATAAACCTTGCGCTCGGTATACAAACGAGAATGGAACAATACATTTATTAATCTGTGTTAATATTAGTTAATAAAAAGACAATCGTTCAGTGTTTGTTCATGTTTTTGTTGCTGTTACGTGACGTAGCGGTGTCTGAT
>NW_015557240.1:213198-224281 GCF_001515605.1 Sinocyclocheilus anshuiensis | reverse complement strand
GTATCAAATGAGCGGGGCACTGCAGCGGCAGTATCAAATGGAGCGGGCACTGCTGTGACAGTATCAAATTAAGCAGGGCATTGCAGCGGCAGCATCAAATTTAATTTAACTGATCAGAATTAGATGGGCTTTCTCTGTGTGAAAATTATTGGTCCTGCTATTGCTCTTGAAGGCGTCAGATGACCATCGACCGAGAGCTTGGATCTGCTGCTGTGAGAGGCCTTTTTGAGCTGCTGTAATTGCTGCCCCGATTCGGGAGTGGCTGGAAAATCTTTCTACGGGTATGCCTGGTTGGACGAGGGTGAGTTTTAGATGTTTTTGAAACCAAAAACGTGTGACGGGGTGGTTACATTCATCGACAAAAAGAGGGTCAAGAGGGGATGTAGACTGAGAGCTTCTGAATTGGAGGTAAGCAAAAGGGCCTGATACGGTTGGATTGGTGACGGGAGGTTAAAAATTTAGACGTGGTGAACTCCTTTTCCTGATCTGATTTACTTTGTTTGATGAAATAGGAGATAGTTTCGCTGTCGAGCACGGAAAGGTCAGAGACAGTTGGATGGAGTTTGGGGTTGAATATAAGTTATTGTGAATTCCAAGCATCTCAGGAAACCAAAAAAAGCCAGTATGAACATTGCGTCGAGTGTACGAGCGTTATGAAGTGAGTGGTACCCTGTGCAGAGAAGAGACTTGGAAAGATGTGCCTAGCAGTATGCACAACGCATGCGAATTAGGTTGCTAGTTGTACTTGTTCAATAATAATATTAATAGTTTCTTTATGATACGCCTTAGTTGTTAGTTTGCACCTATAATTGTACACTGTTGAACTTATTTTCACGAAAATAAATATTTTTCATCTTATCTGTCTATCCGAGTACAATGTGTAATTTAAAATACAGGTAAAGTGCTAGTGAAAATTAATATAGAAAATTTGAGTAATTTCATTGTGTTCTATGCAGTTTTGCGTCAGTTACAAAAATGACATCAACATCTATAGTGTCACCACGTCGTTTAACAACTTTTAACAACAAACTACCTACCTTTAGCGACTTTACCTAAAAATGTAATTGCAACACGGCCTGCGCCTGCTAGCGGAGGCAGCCTCGCGCTAGCGACTGCTACGAGAGCTGGAGGCCCAGCTACATGTGGCGCTGCGACCGGAAGAGCCGCGGTGAAAAGTTGAGCCGAAGCGGGAAGTGAATGAGGTTTTGCTGCGATGAAAACTGGGGCACGGCCCAGGCTCATTTGAGGCCTGCCACTGCGACCCAAAGCTCGAGGAAAGCCGGGTCTTGTGCGGGACGATGGTGGTGTCGAGTGAGACGAGTTGAGTCTGTGATATAATGGCCAAAGGAGCAAAACCGAATGCTGGAAAACTCAGATAATCAATATACATGATCGTTTCAGAAAATATACGGATTCGCTGTCCACACAAAAACACAAGGGCGGCGTTTTCAGATTTATCCACTCTGGGACCCGGTTATTTCAAAATATCGGTTTCACTCTCCATTCCTTCAGTAATTCTGCTTGTTAACATTCTCATTAAGTTCAACTCTGCTTCAGTGTTACTTTAAAACTCTGTATTGTGGGACCAAATACACTCTGAACAGTGTTGATCCCTGAAGGTCCTCCAAATAACGTCCCCCAACCCTTTAAAGAACTCCACATCATGAGCATCTCGGGAAACGTTTTGGGAACGTCATTGACACCAGCGGGATGCTCTGAGAATGCTCTGGGAACATTACATTTCTAGCAGGGAAATCCATATACCTGACATGAGTGCATCTAGGTCATCCACCGATGAAAAAAGAGGAGTGAGCTTGTGGAGTGACATAGGCAGCAATGTGATCGGATGATAGTTAACACATATTGTGTTGTTTCTCTCTCTCTCTCTTTCTTTTTACACATGATCAACTTAAAATTACACAAAATGTGTTAAAATGGACATAACACAAAAAATGTTTTATTAATTAATCCTTTTTGAGAGTGCATGACTCATGAGCTACCATGTAATAAATTAGCTAAAGCTTAGCTAAGGCAATATATCATTGGCATACAGGTTAACTTAATGGAGAAACGACAGCTGAATACAGTAAAATTAATAACGTCATCAGAATAGCCACATTGATATGCAAATTAGCTGTTAAGTAATTAAAATGCAAGGCTTTGCAGATGAATAGGATAAACAAAATAACTAAAGCATATCACCACAGAACCTCCCCAGTTATTAGTTAATGACTTGCATCTTTTCCCTTGAAATGTTATGTTTAAACATGCAGATAGATGGTTTTGGTTAATTTAAAAGTAATCTACAGAAGCAAACAGACGAGGGCTTAAAACAAACACCTCAATGTGTATTTTGGAAATTTCCTTTCCATTAGAGCAAAAGAAGACATGGAAGCAAAATAGACCAAAATCTCAAAATTGAACAGTACATGAAGTGTCCTGCCTTAAACAGTAACTTCATAATCTTGATCTCAGGCTCCTCATCTAATAACTATCCATTCTATTAGTATGTTGTATTCTGATAGATCTTAACAGCCCCCCTTAAATGTGAAACAAAGTTCTTGTCACCATCAGTTTGTGTGTGTGTGTGCATGGTACAGTAAGTGTAATTATAACACCATTGTGAACTGATTATTTTGTAGACATCTGTTGAAAAATGAAACAACATGAAACAATTGGGTGAGTGTGAGGGAATTAAAATAAATTGGTAAGTAAGTCAGAGTTGTGTTAATATATTTAATGTTTTGTTTAGAAACTAATTAAAATAAACAAGAGAAGTGTCCTTTTTTTCACGTGAGCCCCTGCCCCTCAAAATGTCTGTGCACGTCCCTGATCAACAAAGTCGGGTACATATTGTCACTTTATTGCCATTCGAGCCATATGAAATAGATGATCTGAAACATATGTAAAATGATAAGCGACAGGTGATTTATTTCTCATCAGGTGTGTGTGGCAGGAAAGCCCGTGGCTGTTGATGGCACAATAATAGTCCAGCATGCAGCATGTTGTAGCTTGTTCAAATAATGATACAGCAGTTTTTTCCTATGTGCTGTTGACTAGAATGTGGCTTGTTTACTTGATAATGACTGCCTCAAATGAAACACCTGAATGTCTTTTTGAGATTCAGTGTCACAAAGCTCACAAGCAGCACACATTGTAACAGCCTGGAAACTTTGTTTTACAATGGACTGGCAAAAGACCTGTAATCCTGGAACTTCTGGACGTTGTGTCTGTTTACACACACACTTTTCTTACTAAAAGGCTACATGATGCTCAGGGGACAAAGTAGATCAGTTTAAAAAAAATATGATCTGTATGACATTTAACAGGCAAGTAACATTGAAAAGATTAATTTATAAATGTTAATTTCAGTATCGAAACAAACATACAAACAAGATCTGAAATTAGGTCATAAGTATTGTAATAAAAAGTATTTCAGAATTTATCTCAACTGCATTTATTAAGAAAATAATACTATAAGTCAATTTGTGGTGGTGGAAAGAATTTAGTTCCGCTCTGGCTATACAATCACAACATGAGCTGCGACCACAATCTTATACTGCCTGAATAGGCACAGTAGGTTTGTGAAGTCAGACAGTAATTTACAACTCAGCTGTCACCCAAGAAGCATTTGTAAATTCACACCACGAGTAGTTCTGGTGGAACTGTGTCACGTACATGTGGCATTGAGCTTCATGTTTGCTGAAATATGTTTGCATGACCTCTTGCAGTTTTTTTTTTGTTGGTAACTCATCCTTGTGGATATTTTGTTGGTGCAAAACCAGATCATCAGCAATGTTAAATACTATCGGGTGCTGAAACTGTAGTGAATGGCACACTGTGATCTTAGCCCCTTGATTGGGACGCCCTGCATCAGCATTGAGATATGATGTTTGTGTGTGTCCAGGGTCAATGTCCATTGTCCTGTACGAGCGGAGCTGTGCCCTGCCATTACAGTGTGACCTGAGCGGACAGAAACACGCGGCAGGAATAAACTTCAACTACACCAATGAGTGCTGTGACACGGATCTCTGCAACACTGCTGCGCCCATCAGCTCCCCCCGCTGGACCGGAGCAGTGCTGAGACTCTGCGGTCTGGCCCTCCTGCTCCAGCTGGGATGAGCAGCTCTTACTCTCACAGGAGGTGCTACAACACCATCAGCAAAGTCTGAGATTCAGAAACACCACGACATACCAACACCGTCTGTTTAAAAACCAATGCATCTGCTCAAATTTGACATGCACACAAGACTTAAACTGTAAGTCCATCTACGCACTCTCTTGCAAACGCCATGCTTGAAGGGAAGTGCCTGCAACCACGTATACACACACACACACACTCACACACAGACAGTGAGTTAAGACTCATGAGAATGAGTCATGTATGCTCAAAATACTGAAACTATTCTTCTAAATATAAATGGTTAAACCCACACAACTGCTAAATCTAACAGCTAATTTGCTTTATTTTTTGCTGTAAATACTAATGACAGTAACTTTTTTGTCATTTTTATTAATTCTAGAAACATAAATGCATATTGTTTCATATGAACAGGCTGTGTTCCAGAGGCTGTTCCATTCCTGTAGAGCACAACACAATATTTTCTGCTCTTTTTTTTACTTATTTTTCAAGATTTTTTAAAATAAATCTTTTTACTCTTTGAATTAATTTAATTAAACAATATATATTATATTAAACCTGAACTATCTAAACATGAAGGATCAAGAAACAATGTACTCAACATTTCAATTTTTTATTTTAACTTTATTATAAACTGTATTGCTGAATAACAATTTTAGAAATGCAGGAAGAAAATGACTTTGTTGTAACATCCCTCTAATCAATAAAATCCTCACTAATCAATATTTGCACTGATGCTGTGTTGTCCATTTGTGTGCAGAGTAAGATTTGGAAATGACCATTGAGTGGTTAAGAGGAAGTGAAAACAGAAGTGCCTGGGAAGAGGACTGGGGATAAAGCATGACACTATATATAAAAATAGTTTGGTAAGGTCATCTTAGAAACAGGCTGAATCAACTTAAAAAAGGCAGCAGTTGTTACTGTCACTGGTTTCCTCTTTTTCAGAAGACAACAAATGTGCATGTATTTCATAACTCTCTCCAGGCAATAAATAAGAGTGTTTTCAATGTGGACGTCGACAGTCATAATTAGAGATGGAAGAATATTCTACAGTACATCATATCATATAGCTATGAGATGAGACTGTCGATTGGGGCCAGTAACTGATTGAAAAGAGTTTCAGTTTTTACTTCTCGCATAAAGTATGAAACTTTACACATGATTCCTTTGGAGTACTTTTATGATACCTCCATGATTTTGTAACATATGAGTCAATGGAATGTAAAGAGCAGCTTGAAAAACAGTTTATGAAATGTACGTGACCAAAGCAGCCATGAGCGAAAAGCTGTCATTACCGACTCTATGACACAGCGAGAGGGAGGGACAGTAATGGGAGGAATGAGGCAACAACATCCTGTTCGTAACTGCTAGCAAAGCACTCGTCCATAAACCAGTGAAAAATACTGAAACACAACCACTATTGCTGCCTGTAAAACATTTGATGATATTTTGTAATGTATCGCTGCAGGCTGCCGATGTGTATAACCACAGAAATGGCCTTGACCTTACAGTTCAGCTGCTTTAAAGAAATATGAACTATAATGCTGCCTTCACGTGCTATTGGAAATCTGATAATTTCCTCTTCTTAAGTCGTGATTACGAGCTTGTTGTGTTCAGGTGCTTTGTTGTCGGAATTAATTGAGGATGCCATTGTTTATAATCACATTCACAACAAAGGCATAATGTAGACAAGTTAAGGTTGCTTTCAGACTGAAATGGAAATAGTTTCCCACTGTATAGTTTTACCGCACTATCTATTCTATTCTATTCTAGAATATTGGTGAAACACATGCTATTTTCGCTGTGTATAAAATGTACAATATGCTTCAAAGGATTATTCATATTTAAATAACCTACTACTTTAATGACAAGACAAGATTAAAGATTAAAGATATTTCCGAACTTCCCACTGGTAAACATGACATCAAATGGCATTCATGCTCACTTTTTCTAGGAAACTCGTATTTGCGATAATTCCGAGAGCATGTGAAGGCAGCATGAGACTACGTTTAGTTGAAAAGTGAGACCTCAGCCAGTGCAAACAACCTCAGGAACATACAGGAACCAATTGAAACACTAGGACAATCTGGAAAGAGAATTGGTAATAACGCACATGAGTGTGTGACTGTGTGTGTGTGTGTGTTTGTTTCCTTCTTTCTATTTGAGCGCCTTCGCGACGGAGGAGTAGGCCACGTGTATCTCCTCATCGCTGGGACAGGTGGAGGAGAACTCCTCTCGGGCATACGCCACGTCCAGGTATCGCCACAGAGACGTCAGCGCGCGAGGGATGGAGAAACCTCGAAACTTCTGACACACTACCTGAGAGCGGGGAAAAGAGAAGCTAAGCATTGCATTCGTCAGCTCGTTTGCTTAGGCGTCGCTCTGTCTGACTCACTTTGACGATGTGGAGCTTGGGCAGCAGGTTGCAGTCGGCCAGAGTGAGCTCCTGACCGTCCAGGAAGGGGCGGGAGGAGGAAGTGACATCGTCAGCGCTGTTCTCGTCGATCTCGTCCGGCAGAGGAGAGCTCAGGTAGTCATCCAGCTTCTTCAGGGCCTTCAGCAAACCCTTCTCCAGATCTGCACGAGCAAACGGTTAATCAAGAACCCACAAAATGACCTGACAGGCGCAATTTCCTTTTCCTGTGATGACGTGTATTTGCTGCTCGAGTAGGGGCATGTCCTATTTTTAAAAGCCTGTAAAACCATAATTTTCTATGGCAGTGGCCTGTTCACACCAACATGGATCTGATATTCACATGAGATGTATCTGTTTAGACCATTGTGGAAAAAAACAGCAGACGTGCTGAATGAAAATGTGATGCAACACAATCAATCAATTACAAAACTCAATCACCAATCAAACAGTTTCTCTCTGTTGTCTCACACTCAAGGCCAGTCACAATACACTTTTTGTTCCATTGACCTCCATTTATATTCATGTGAATTCGGGAGACGAAAACTCGTGTGAATTTGGCTGCTTTCCAGTATGTTGTGAACTGAGCTATGAATTCACATCGCTTCAAGATAAGTGACCAATACAATATCAACATGTCATGTTGTCACCTCTTAGCTGAATGAAAAAAACACAACTTTTTAAATCGGCAGGATTGCATCGTTGCAGTAAAACTGAGTAGATTGAATATTTGTATTGTATGTTGAATTATGTATTTAAAAAGGAGACTGCAGAGCACGACATCATATCAGCACTGCTGCAGTACCTATGAAACACAATTAAATGTGTGTGGATTTAGCACTGAGCTTTACAGACCTTGGACAGTCTTGCATGCTGATGCATACATGTGCTCTCAAGCGGCCAAGACCTCAGGCCACTTAACAATCTTTGTAACAAATCTAAAAGACTCTTGCACTCACTGTCGTTCATCTGCGGGTTCGAATTCTTAATGTAGGCGGAGAACTTTGAGAACACATCCAGACCTGCGGTGTTCGATTCAGGATTGCGAGCTGCCAGCCGTGGGTATCTGTGGTGGATAGAGCGATGAAGAAGAGGAGGAGGACGAGTGGATATGGTAAACGTGACAGCTGTGAAATGTAGGAATGGAATACAAACACAAACAATGGGAAATAAAGCATGTGTTGATGAAGAGAGTTACTTAGGAGGGCAGAGGCTTTCCTCCAGGAACTCTTCTATCTTGTTGGTGTCCGTCTTCACCTCTGTGCCGTACAGCAGGAAAGGAGGCTGAGCCCCAGGAGCCAGGTCTTTAAGAATGTCTGGCTTCCTACTCACAAAACAGAGAAAGAGGAATAGCACACCACTTGTTTTCCAGATGCTACTTTTGCAAAATGCTACATGCATTCTGTGCAGTGCTCTGAAAGCACACTGTTGGAGATCCCACAATGCAATGCGCTTAACTTGACCTTCCATTTTCCAGTGTGAATGGACATGTCTTTTTTTGATTGGACCACCAGTTTTTATTTTTGGAATACAGTGTCAATACAATGTAGCATACTACTGGTCTGAAACGGTAACATTCTAGGTTTCACTTACTTGAATTACTGTATATGCAACTGCATTAGATTTATGAATGCACAGAAACACCCACCTCTTCATGTCCACGGTGGTCACATTAAAGGTCACGCCTTTCAGCCACAGGACCATGAAGAGCCGCTGAGAGAACGGGCAGTTCCCAATGCTCTGACCATCGCTCCCTGCCTACACACACATACAGAGGATCACTGCAGCTTTCTGAAAGACTGTGCAGCCCCAAATCATGCTTACGCATAACTACAAAAAAGTACTTGAGTTTTGTTTTTGTGCACAGCAAGGAATCATACTGTACCCAAACTGTGAATTAGACAACCTCCACATTTTATTTATAAATGCTACATAAAAAAACGGCTCTTATCAAGCCACTTCATTGGGACTTGTCAACTGAATAATGAGATTGTAGATTGACAACATTGAAATATATCGCATATTAGGACATAAAAATGAAGGAATCAAGGAATAAATCAACTGTAAATTAATCTATTTGAATGACTATTGGATTTATTCACTTTTTATTTTACAATCAATAAATTAATAACTCGTTCTATAGCACTTTTTTTTTTTTCAAACTACTAGCCAAATCGTCCTGCAGAAAACCTAACGCAAGTTCTTCACAAACTGTTTGGTTTCACCATCTTCCCGTGGTGGAAACAGCTTAGGCCCACACGAGCCTGCGATACGATATGTGTACCGTAGATGCATCCTCTCTCTCTGTTGCTGGATTTATTATTGTTTTTCATTTGTTGCTGGTTGAAACCATTATTTTAGTTATTTAAATGATTGGTGTTAAAAGGGGACTTTTTTCTTTTGCTTTAAGTTGTGACATTGTGCTACTCTCTGAATCTTTATACATGCGTATATATCACTTGATGAGGCATTTCTGTCCTGATAGGAGTGGTCTCTTCCTGAATGACAATGCCCCCATCCATAGGTATGAGGGGTCACCCAATGCTTTAATATAAAAATGATCTTTGCAGTGAGCAGATCTCAACCCAGTTGAACACCTTTATGGCAGATTTTGGACTGAGGTGTTAGACAGCGCTCTCCACTAGCATCATCACACACCAAACGCAGGAATATCTCGTGGAAGAACGGCACTGAAGCTGTGCTGGCAGCACGTGGTGGCCCAACATCTTACTTTCCTGTTCATCGCTGTAAAGCTGCTTTCAATCAATCTGTACTCTATAAAGTGCTTTATAAATAAAGGTGACTTGACTGAAATTGTATTATTACTAAAAACATTCATATGCATTTTGGAGTATGTAAGTATTATTATTTCTTTTATATTTTTAGGGTCATAATTTTACCATCAGTCCAGGGATGCAAAATTGCCTTCTGGCTAATTCTGGCACATTGAACTAGTATTATTGATGTGCATTGACCCGGTCAAATAAACCTGAAATAATAAAACAAATAATAACATTATCACCAACAATAAAAATACGAATAAATAAATGCATGAATATTTAAATCTGGTGCATTTTTCATAGGTAGTTTAAAACTATATTTAGAAAGGAAACCCGCCGTTTTCA
The DNA here is from genome assembly GCF_001515605.1 of Sinocyclocheilus anshuiensis. Classification (NCBI taxonomy): domain Eukaryota; kingdom Metazoa; phylum Chordata; class Actinopteri; order Cypriniformes; family Cyprinidae; genus Sinocyclocheilus; species Sinocyclocheilus anshuiensis. The sequence goes on along the minus strand of NW_015557240.1, from coordinate 214,602 downwards.
ATTTTTTTCTTCTTTTTTTTTTTTTCACAAAACACAACATTATTGGTGATTTCATATCATAATTTAAAAAACGTTATTACATTATACGCTCGCGATTTTATCATGTTTAAGCCAGTTAATACATTACAAACAATTGTATCACGTTAGTAATGCAACGTTTATCACATTGTGTGAAGTTATTGGATGGGCTAAATCTGCATTAGCTCTGAGTAGTGGCCTGATCGTGCAGCATCTGACCTTCACGAAGAGCTCCACCTCAGGTCTGTCCTCACTCATGCTGGACTCCGGCTTCTGTTCCTGTCGCCTTTTCTCCGAGCTCACTTCCGCTGTGCCCTCAACACTTTCAAATTCTGTGCAACTTTTCCCCTTCGAGCTATGAATTTGGCAGTGGGGGGGAAATTTGGAGAAAGTCCAAACAAACGCCGCCCAAAAGTGTCTGATTTCCGAGTAACTTATAAACTGTATAAACGTCTACTGTTCGCGTTAGGTATCGAAATAAATTACGCCTACAGCAAGATCTCTCTCTCTCTCTCTCTCTCTCTCTCTCTCTCTCTCTCTCTCTCATTTCCTGATTTGAACTTCCTCTAACGTGTAACCATATTATAAGTGTTGAAGGTGATGCTACAATAAACGCGCTCAACTTCTTTTGTTCCGTCTGTGCTATTTTTGTAACTATTTAGAGCAAATGGTATCCCGAATTGGGCACAATAATAACACTTTTGTTTAGGTATTTTTTTTAAATATAGGTTACATATAATATAAACATTCCTTTAAGTGTTTCTGGCTTAAAGGAAAAGTATAATTTTAACAGACAACGTAATTCTGACACCTAGTGGTAGAAAACTGAAACATGAACATTTAAATTAGTTAATTATCAATCTAACCCTAACCCTAACTAGGCAGTATTGGAATACTGAGCCTACTAGAAACTAAACTTAAAAAAAATATATAAGGAATATAAGAGCTACTAGTACATTTTTAATCTGAATATTGTTTTAAAGTTTTCTTTTAGCTGAAATCCAATTCCCCCAGTAATTCAAGAGGTGGATAAGGGGCTAAATTCTGGGTTCACGTGTATAGAATTATTGCTACAAAAGACAAATTATAAGAAACAACTATTGTGTCTGAATCTGATAAGGACAAATAAATTATTATAGTTGGCCTCCCTAGTCTGGGAGTCTGAGTCCCAAAATGTCATATTCGCCCTTATAATAATTTCATAACCATAGGCCAGTTGTATCTATTTGAGTGAGAGGAGAGACACGTTTTAAGCGCGCGCACTCTCCCTGGGCGAGAGCAGCGTGTATCTGAGCGCGTCCGGATTTGTGCGAGAGCAAAAGAAATATATTATGCGCGAGCGCAATATATTAATGTGCTTTCGCGCTACAATAACGCCATAGAATA
>NW_015557240.1:212274-212998 GCF_001515605.1 Sinocyclocheilus anshuiensis | reverse complement strand
TATATAATATATATATATATATATATATATATATATATATATATTTGTATGATATATTAATGATGAAGCGATAATATAAGTAATAAATAAGGTAATATATTATTCTATATTATTATTTGGATTTGTTTGGTTTTGTCAGCTATAAACCTACAGTACTCTGATGAGTTTGTTCATCTCGCTTCATGCTATAGGCCACTCGAGGAGAAATGCCAAAACAACAAACAAAAGAGCATTCTACCAGGGGGATAATTTTAAAGAAATAACTCACCCACCAAAAAAAAATAAAAAAATACGCACACTAAACCCACACTATCTCGAATACCGCTCCGGAGCGCTATTCGAGGGTTAGTGTATCCCATCATGCATCATGTTCTGGAAATAAATCGTGAGACTTTTTGCCGAGATCGCGAGAGAGGTCACGGAAACCTTTCCAATGTAAGTTAAACTATTAATAATAATAAGATATTACATATAATTTGGTAGTAAAACTAAGTGCTACACATTTTATTGCTGCAAAGATTAGTATATTTATTTTTGTGCAACATTTGCAACTGCTTTTTATCACAATTAAATTGTGTCATCTATTATAGGGACTACTGATCAGACATTTAGAAGTTGATTTTAAAATGCAAAATATAATAATACTAAAACTCTGTAAACACTTGCGTTTTTACAACACTATAAGTGTGTCCCATCAGGTAATGAAAAGTTGTACACACACTTG
>NW_015557240.1:211126-211907 GCF_001515605.1 Sinocyclocheilus anshuiensis | reverse complement strand
TACGTCATATAAGTAGTCAAGTGGTCAAGTGCAAAGACCGCAAGTGTGGGTATTTGGACAAGGCATCAGTTCCAGGGTTAGTTCACTTCAGCGCACGTAAATCAGCAGATATGGGGATGGCTAGGAGGCCATGATGGTCAGAGGCCATACGAATTTGGCCAGGATGACGGGGTTACACTCCTACTCTTTTTCGAAAGCCATCCTGGGATTTTTAATGACCACAGAGAGTCAGGACCTCGGTTTAACGTCTCATCCGAAAGACGGTGCTTTTGGTCAATATAGTGTCCCCATCACCAAACTGGGGCGTTAGGACCCACACAGACCACAGGGTGAGCACCCCCTGCTGGCCTCTCTAACACCTCTTCCAGCAGCAACCTAGTTTTCCCAGGAGGTCTCCCATCCAGGTACTGACCAGCTCAACCCTGCTTAGCTTCAGTGGGCAACCAGTCTTGGGCTGCAGGGTGATATGGCTGCTAAAAAGAAAAGAAAATACATATACAATTCCCTATCTCCCCCTCTGATTAAACACAGGAGAAAATATGGTCCACCTCCCTACAAGTGTTCCCACATAACTGATTTAGAATAGTGAGAGAATTACAGTTTTTCTCAGTGGCTTATATTTCTCAGATCAGAAATGATATTTTAAAAACTACTTGTTCAACCTCCACATCATCTAGTCATTTGTACACATCATAAAAGCAGTTTCTCATTCTTTTGAACAAGTTGCGATTGCTTTGGTACATTCATGCAATTGATTATGTACATTTATCTGCGGTTTCCT
>NW_015557240.1:207117-210956 GCF_001515605.1 Sinocyclocheilus anshuiensis | reverse complement strand
ATCTAGTTGTCATAAACTGTCAAGCACATTTTTTACACATTATTATTAGACTTTTTGTAAATTTGGCATGAATTGTGCAAGTGAATCTTGACTTTCACTAATGAAGAGAATTGATAAACCATTTCTCTGAAATAGCTCAAAGGTTCATCTCATGAATCTTCAGTTGGAAAGCATATACTGTATAGACAGAGGACAACACAAGAGTTACAAATTCTGACAATGGACTTTCTTATTTTTTTATTTTCATCTTTGTGCCCATATTTCTTTTGTCCTTTTCTATTTCACAATGACATTGTAATGTTTTTTTTGGTCAGACCACTAGTAAAGGTGTAAGTGGAATTCTATCCAGTCTCTTTCAATCAATGTCCCACATACAGTAATGAGTACATTTGTACTTTTTAAATAGATATATGGCATACTGTTCAATACAGTAACTGTCATCCAAAATGCTGCCATAGTTTACTTTAGGTAATACTAACAAAGTGCACTGTTATATTGACAACATGACTAAGCATTTTGACTATCTTGTTTGTGAACAATGGCACGAGTACTTTTCATTCTGATGGCACTGATATGTTCATTGACATAAATACTTACTTTTGAGAGATGAACTAAAGATTTTGAGTAAGTTACAGGCTTTTGTAGGTAATCCATTATGTGGTGCTGTTTGTACGAATTGTTTTGAGAAATGCACATAGTTTTTTGCAAATATTAAGGATGATTTGAGAAATGCACCAAAGCGACTCAGAAAAACTGTAAAAGGTTAACAAAGTAGAATATCTGCTGTGTACAAACATTTAGCTGAAACACTCTGAAAAGTTCCGACTGATCTAAAGTCTCAGGTATACAACAGTTAGCTGAAACACAGCTGTTTACCCAAACACTACAGGCAACAGCGGCGCTGCGTGGGACCAGAAGATGGTAGTGTCTCTCAAAGAGAGAAAAAAGCTTCAGTCTCTCTCCCTGGACTGGAATTCTCTGGGTTCCTTTGTCAAACAGACAAAGAGGAACAAGAACAAAACAGAAAAACAGGCCACACTGCACAGAAATCATTCAAATTAAATAAAACAAGTTCCTACATCCCTATGGACATAACACTGTGCTTCATGAAATCTGCCTCCATTGATTTATTTACTGAGAAAACAGCACAATACAGAGTGAGCTGATATCTTCCAGCATATCCAATAGCCCTTGTTCTGGCACTAAAATAAAATACACAGTCTCACAAGTCTTCACCAATATGTAGTACTTCTCCTTGATATTGAATATATGCTGTAGCTCATGATATACTACACGTTTCAGTGAGAGAGAATTACAGACAAATGGTGAATTTCAGGTATGAGGATTCCAGTCATGCTACTTATCACTGGCCTTATGCACATGAACTGATCGGCATCTATATACAACTGCAGTGGGCTCTGTGACTGTGGTGCTTTTTCCCATATCTAGATATATATATATATATAGATAGATAGATAGATAGATAGATAGATAGATAGACAGACAGACAGACAGACAGACAGACAGATATATAGATAGATACATAGATAGACAGACAGACAGATAGATATATAGATAGATAGATAGATAGATAGATAGAGAGATAGATATATAGCTATGTAGATAGATAAAGCTGTACTTCTGGTTTGTCTGCTAGCTCTTCCTCCATGATTTCAGTCAGCTGTGTCAGCACTGAGCTGCTGTAGATTGTAATTATCATTCTAAGCTGAATAACGTTTGCAAAAACAGCGACAATCTCACTATGGTCATCTTGTAAAGGAGTTTTTGTTGCTTGCCTCTGTCACCCTTTGGCTTGCTCCTCAGGGGCTTAAAGACAATTGATTGAACTATCTGGTCGACTTACTGAGACTATACCATTTCTGTAGAGTTACTTTAGTTGCTAAACTATTTCTCTGTTCAAAGCAAGGCTGTGTTGTGTATAGAGCACTATATACATTGCTTTGTCTGATTTCAGAATAGCATTCTACTCTTACTATCTCTGCCACCTGCCAAGCTGTGCATCTGATGTGTGATTTATTTCTGTGAAGACACAACACAACAAGTCTGTAAATGAAAGGTGGGGTGTTTTAAGAGTGTGGTGAGAGCGCTCAGACAGGGTGAAGTCATTAGTAGGAGTGGAAACTGTGAAGCCTTCTCTGTCCCTGCCCATGTCTTTCTGTGGTTACCAAACACACAGCTCCAACAAACTGAGTCACAGCTAACAGGAATTTTCCCATTCTCTCTCTCATACCACTTTTCCACTTTTCGACACAGCCATATACAGCTCCACTGACAGAGAAGCTTCTGTTTTGGAAACCCTGAATCTGTACACTGTAAAAAAAATCTGTTAAATTTACAGTAAAATACCGGCAGTTATGGTTGCCAGAACTTTAATAACTAATGTTTAATCTCTTATTAAGTATGTAATATATAACTAACACTCTTGAGTTGCATCACTGATACTACCGCAATCATTGTGAAACATTCCTAAGCACAAAATGCACAAATAATAGCTTGAACTATGGCAGAACTTAAACACACACAGACATCAACAGTCAGCCTATATGAATCTCAACATTGGTGACAATCAAAAAAAAATTTTCATGCTGCAATGCATGTTGGGAGTTTTGTACTGGCACCCAGCATGCATTGCGGCATGATTTTGTAAAATTAATAATAGTCACCATTGTTGAGATTCATGTGCTGATTCTTGATATCTGTGTGTGTCTAAACGGTGCTCTAAAGGTTTTGTGCATAAAATGTTTTTAAATTTCTAAACAATAGTTTGGCAAAATATCTTGTAGAGTCATTTTAGGTCACAGGATGATTATTTAATCATTATTAATAGTTATCAAAACCACTTCATTACAATTTTTCTCGGCTCTTCTTGTCATAACAAATGTGCTTTACATACACAGAAACAACAGCAGAGAAAAACTAACATTAAAGGGTCAAGAGCCCAACTAAAGCAACCACTGATCGCCAAAATGGTGAGGCCAAACAAAACATTTTCAATACAATATAAACCTCGGTTAATTCTCAAAGCATTTTTGTAGATATATGACAGAACTAAAGTGAGTCTGGTTAGTAATGAGTGAAGCTGGTAATGCTGTTTGTGGAGTTGTGTAATCCTCCTCTGCTGTTTTATTTCAGTTAATTTCATCTAAGGCTGTGGCTGAAGTCAGTTGTAGTTTTGTTTCTTGTTCTTTCCTTCAGTGATTCTGCTTGTTAACAGCAGCTGTTCATCAGTGTCTGAATTCACTCATTTGTTTTCAATCACTCGGTCTAGTGGACTATATAGTGAACTAATGTAGGGAATAGTGAATGAGGGTGTAGGGTGTGATTTCAGGCACAGTCTATGAGTGTTGACTCTGAGGCTACTTCCTCGAAAACAAAGGTTAGATCTATTACAGTTATTCACCGTATATTGTACTTTCTCGAAAACAAAGATTAGATCTATTACAGTTATTCACCGGAAACTTACTGTTAATCATTTAACAGGTTTTTACTGTGGCATTTCTACAGTCTTTTACCGTTAAAATCACGATAATTTTTACAGTGTACAAGTATACTGTTAAGAGCTGAGATACTTGGATGAACTCGGTCTTGATCGCATACATTTCTCAGAGTACAGACGAGTCATGGTTAACATAACAGATAAAAAAATAAGTAACAACATATGTTGTCAAGCTGTTTCCATTTCATGGGAACTTCGAACTGCGTCCTCTAGGGGGCGCTATGGGGAACGCCTCGTCGTGACCCGTGTCTGAAGCATACATTGAAAAAACACCAACTCGTTGGCCGGCGACAGCCATGACGTCACTACCGGTGCGACTAAA
>NW_015557240.1:202241-206301 GCF_001515605.1 Sinocyclocheilus anshuiensis | reverse complement strand
TAACGTCCCAGGGGCAACTCCCATGGCTATGGTAGAGTTGGTACTTAGTGCTCGCCATGGTTCTGGCTTGCACTCCCCTCAGCATGGCGGCGTGGGTATACCGTTCCCCATAGCGCCCCCTAGAGGACGCAGTTCGAAGTTCCCATGAAAGGGAACGTCTCAGGTTACTTGTGTAACCATGGTTCCCTGAGTAGGGAACGAGACACTGCGTCCTCTAGGTTTTCTCGCCATGCTGCGGACTCAAGCTTCAGATGAAGAAGTGAATGATGTGATGCTCCCGGCGCCTATTTATACTTTAGTCGCACCGGTAGTGACGTCATGGCTGTCGCCGGCCAACGAGTTGGTGTTTTTTCAATGTATGCTTCAGACACGGGTCACGACGAGGCGTTCCCCATAGCGCCCCCTAGAGGACGCAGTGTCTCGTTCCCTACTCAGGGAACCATGGTTACACAAGTAACCTGAGACGTTTTTTTTTCATTCAGAGCATCACATCAGAGGAATTCAATACCACAATCAATTAGAGGATGCATATCGTTTAACTCTTTTAAGTATAATTTTAAGAAACGGCTTCTTCACAATCAACAATGTGAACATTAATGTTGCTTTGTCTATTTTGATAAGCTGCTTTTTATTTTTACTTTTTTTTTTTTAATTGTCATTTTGTATAATCTGTTGTTTAATTGTATTTTATAGAGTTGTTTATATTTTTTGGTTGAATTTCGTTGTTGTTCTTCTACTTCTTTGTTGTAGTTTTTAGGCCTAATAACATCTGGCAAAGAGACTAGCAATGAAAACTAGCCTTCGGGCTAATTTGGGTACATTTACATTCATGACTGTTGATTAATGTACATTGTCCCTTTTTGTGAAGTAAATAAATAAATAAAACAAATAAAAAGACTGATAAATATCTCCCAGTCATGACCCAACACTACTGCTAAGGAGAGCATGCATATATCTGATTAAAGATAATTCAAATATTTAATTTAATATAAGTATTATTTAAATTTTTAATCTTTTAGATTAAACAAATATCTGACTTATGATGGCATAAAGAAGCTGAATTAAATGTATATAAAATATCTTCTCAAAAAGGCTGAAATATGTTAAGTTTGTTTAATGGTAACACTTTACAATAAGGTTACATTTGGTAACAGTTAATAGTGCTGTCAAACAATTAATTGCGATTAATCGCATCCAAAATAAAAGTTTTTGTTTACATAATATATGTGTGTGTGTACTGTGTATGTTTATTATGTATATATAAATACAAACACATGCATGTATATATTTCAGAAAAATATGTTGTTTATATATTAAATATATTTATATATAATATAAAATATAATAATATAAATATATAAATGTATATGTATATGTAAATATTTTCAAAATATATACTGAATGTGTGTGTATATTTATATATACATAATAAATAAGCAGTACACATACATATATTATGTAAACAAATTTTTTTTATTTTGGATGTGATTGATCACGATTAATCATTTAACAGCACTAGTTACAGTTTTTGCCTATTGCTTGAACACTATAGACACATGCTTAGACCAAAGTAACAAAACTTGAAGCTTTTGTTACTATACCTTAAACACAGTGTAACCATACCTTAAACAAAAGCGCTGCTTTGCACTTCAGTTGCAATTCTGCAACACACTTGCTCCTGCACACTACACACTATTTCATACATAAGACACTTCGTTCATAAATGAAATCTCATGGGTACCATTGGGAAAACACATCTATTCAAAATACAAAACACATTGGGTGATTGAAGATTAAGGGATTAAGATCACAGACAACCTCCGCAATTATTACAAATGACTGGAGGTCACCAAGTAATACTAATCCCGTGCGAATAGGGCTTTAGACACATACCTGAAAACACTTACTTACAAAACTGATCACCAATCAGCCAACCACAAATAAGGCCTCAGTTGAGCCATTTTGAGAACGCAAGAGGTAGAGGCAGAGGAAGAGGAAGACAAAGAGAGAGAGGAGTAGGACATGGTCGAAGAGGCTATGCACGGAACAATATTTCAGATGATATTAGAGCAACGTTGGTGGATCATGTGATAAATCATGGCCTGACAATGAGGGAAGCTGGGCAGAGAGTCCACCCACATCTAACCCGGTTCACAGTTGCATCCATCATAAGGACATTCAGACGCCAACCACATGCCCGCATGCCTCTTCTACAGGCTATGGAAGAGGCATGCGGATACATTGAGGTAACGTCAATCCATGGATGGATTCGGCACACAAGGAGTTATTTTCCCCGTTGCTTAGCAGGAGAAAATATCGCTTGTGACGTTGATGAGATCCTGTGGCCAGACCCAAACAAGACTGCAGGATCTGTAATCCCACCCACGCACAATTGGCCTGTTTTTCTGTATTTACAGTAGTGTATTTTGTGTTTTATTTTTGTATTATTTTTTGCATTACTGCATTTACTGTACTGTACTGTAAAGTATAGTACTGTGATGTGCAGTATTGAGTTGATGTCATTTGTAACCTTTCAGTACTTTCATTTTTGGTTGTTGTGAAAACCTTTGTTGGAAAAAAACAGAACAAAAACTGTAAGTGTTGCATTGAGCTTCACAGAATGCTAACTGATGAACTGAATAAAAACAGTGAAAATTAAAGACTGCAGTGTTTTATATAAAGTACACTAGTGTGTTGCTGCTAATCTGAAAGTGTATTCATATGATGCAAGTGTGTATCATTTTGTCATCAGAGTGACATTTTGACAAAGGATTGTTAGGTTTTGATAGCAGAGTTTCAATTCGACATAGATGTGAATGGTTTATTTCCCAGTGTTGTGTCTTGTGTGCTTGTCTGTAAAGTTTTGACACAATGAGCCGAAGTTTTGCAAAAAGTGTTCAAGCAATAGGCAAAAACTGTAATACTAACAAAAACATAACTGAAATAACAGGGTTTTTTTTCAGTTTATATTTATTAATCTAGTCTAATGTTACAATGTGCTTGAATATATATATAAAGTCAGGGGATAGTTGTCATCATTTACTAGTAAATGTAAAAGTACAGTACCTAACACAGAGTCACTGCTGTGAAATTTATTCAGCTCCACTTCAAATATATCATCACCTTATTCCACAGTGTGCATCCAAATGTAGGTTTTTATAAAAAATAAAAAAAAACTTCAGCAAAAGTTTTGAAATTTTAAATATGTTTTACATTGTAATTAAATGTTTATAAGAAAAGTGGGATAATGTGACCGATAAACACAGTGGAGTAAACAATCAAAGTTATGGTATCTATACATTCTAGAGATGATATCTTCACTGGTTCCAGTTCAGGGAGTTACTGTGAACATAACACTGCACAGACATGGAGGTGTTAGATCTACAGCATGGAGTTGCTCCAGACGGAGGCCAGCAGTGCGGCGCTGAGAGCCCCAGCCACAGACAGCTGTGCAGCACTCGCTCCGTTGCACAGATTTACAGCGCAGCAGCTTTTGGTCACCGTGTATCCCGCACCCAGGATGCTTCCAGCGGTGTTGTTGCAATCAGATGTGCACCCACTGGAGGACAGACTCAAAAACCCCGTCACATTGAACTCTGCGAAGAGCATTAGAGAGGAGCAGAAGCAAAATGTCAGAATTTATTAGTCTACTAATAAAAATAATAGTGTTTTCCAGAAGCCTGTGTTGGTAACTTTTTAACCATTTGTAACAGTCCTGGCTTTGGTTTTCTTTTACAGGTAGATCAGTAGTCTTTATAGCTTTATGTGGTAATAAATAAACTGGAATGTGGAATAAAATATGGAATGCTCTCCTCATTAAAATGTCTACTATATTTATGGACATGTTGTTGAAGCTGACTTATGAAGGCATCTGAAGTGGCCCTTAACTATATGAAAGTGTAATGAATTGGCTAAATCATGTTTTATTTGATCTACAGCACTAATATCAACAGGTTTGTGTGAGGGATAGGCTTTAGCAAATATCATCATCTCAGTACAAAACCATTGCAAATATCACTAAATTAAGTTATTGTGTGTGTGTGTGTGTGTGTGAGAGTGA
>NW_015557240.1:200460-202196 GCF_001515605.1 Sinocyclocheilus anshuiensis | reverse complement strand
TGAAAATCTGAAATAGCACAAAGTTTCCTGTAAGGGGTAGGTTTAGGGGTAGGGTTGGTGTAGGGCAATAGAATATACGGTCTGTACAGTATAAAAACCATTACGCCTATGGGATGTCCCCACTTTTCACAATTGTGTGTGTGTCTGTGTGTGTGTGTGTGTGTGTGTGTGTGTGTGTTTGTTTGTGTGTGTGTGTGTGTATGTGTGTGTTGACTGACCTGCTTTGGCAGTGTAGCAGTTGGTCTCGGAGGCAGCGCAGGACACTTGGGAACTGAATAAACATTTGCCTAGAATGCCCACTTTACAGGAATTACACGTCAGGGCTTCACCTGGAGAAACACAGAACGACAACAGGAAAATAAATTAGCATTCTTGTAAACTTCTGGACATCCCCCAAAAGGTCTGGGTAATCCTGATTGAGTAATTCAGTAACCGCATATAGAAATGATAAAGAAATGTAATAGACGTCATTTCAATATCTTCAAACAGAACAGCACAGCATGATCAGAATGTCACTATGTTGATGCTGTGTTTACTAAAATCTGAATACAACTGGACTGTTGTGAGTCTGATAATCAAAGTGTCAAGCTGGTCCAATGTGGGTAACCTGGTCCAATATTTCCCACCCTCTATCACAAGCATTTTTCTGATGCTTCAACAATATCTACTTTATTTCTTTTACTGTAATTGTAATGAATTAAAAACACTTCAAGAAAAAAATTAGATTAGGGAACACATATGTTTCCCTCAGTGTGTTTTCCCTCAGTAAACTCTTAATTACTGGTTATTGATAGTGAATAATGTAGTTGTCGTAGTAGTTATAGTAGTCAACCCTATTTGTAGTAGGGTTAAGTCATCTAAAATATGGTCATGCAGAGTAAGACATTAATATGTGCTTAATGTGTATAAGTACTAATAATCAGCTAATATGCCTGCTTATAAACAACTACTTAAGTGAATAGTGTCTAGACATCTAAAGTGTCACAAAAAATCCATGTTTAATGGTGTGTTTTAAGTCAGAAACATTACAGTAAAACTCTTCCTTAATAACCTTAACAATGTTTTTTTTTAATTTGATGTAACAGATCCTCTTTTTGCTCTTACAAATACACTTAAAACACACTGAAAAAATAATTGCCATCATTACAACAATGTCCTCAAACAAATGCCAGCCATGTATATTGTACTATATTCAGCTGAAAATTCAGCTTAGCCATCGTAGGAATAAATGACATTTTAAAATATATTCAAATATAAAGTTATTGTAAATAATAGCAATAGTTTTCAGCGTTATGTCTTTTATTGTATTTTAATCAAGAAAATGCAGCCTGGTGAGCAGAAGATGCTTCTTTAAAAGCATTAAAGAATCTGAATTATGTCATTAATTAAGGGGAGGGGATGAAAAAGGATCTAATTCTCTGTAGACTTACTGAGAGTGAGGAATCCAATCGCTGCAATGACTCCAAGCACAATTCTGATCATCATGTTGATGACGCGTTCAGCAGAACTGAATTCTGACAGCAGAGAAACTCTTTGGAGGACAGCAAGCACACTGGATGCTGGTCCGAATCTGTCCAGATATATGGCCGTGATAGAGAGGGCGGGGTTTTTTTGACAAGAGGGGAGACAATGAATATGTGCAAGTGGAAAGATGCATATGAATGTGAAGAATGAACAGAGCAATCTGGTTTGGGGAGTTAAGAGATACCTGATTATTGACACACACAAAGATGCGT
>NW_015557240.1:194687-200450 GCF_001515605.1 Sinocyclocheilus anshuiensis | reverse complement strand
CACACACACACACACACACACACACACACACACACACACACGTGTACTTAATTATATAAATTGGGACATTTTGTAGACGTCAATTGTTTTTTCTCCATTTACTGGAACAGACTGATATTTGTATGAAGAACATGTAAAGACATAAATACACAATGCCAGACCCTCCGTCTCATGTTTTGACAGTGGGGTTGTTCATTAGTTTCATGTTTGTCCCCAATCTCACTCCAGCAATAGGCAGAACATGGACAACAGAGGTTTTACTCCAGTTCAGGATCTTTTTAGCAGAACTATTTTCTTTACACAAACTAGTAAAGCTAATCTGCCCTTCATAGCTCATGTTACTGTACACTGAACAGTTAAACGCATTTACTGTTAGAGGATTTTTGATTTGATTTTTCGTTTACACTTTATTTTGATAGTCCCCTTCAGACATTCTGTTGACTATAAGTAACTTTGCAAATACATGTCAACTAATTAGAGTGTTAGTAGAGTGTTAGGTTCTGGTTAGTAGAGTAAGTTGACATGTACTTGCTAAGTTACTAATAGTCAGTAGAATGTCTGTTAGGGGACCATCAAAGCAATTATTAAGAAGCAAACATTAAGAAGACAGTCTACTAAGAATCCATTGTCTGGTAGTTGACATGTAGTTGCAAAGTTACTTATAGTCAACAGGATGTCTAAAGGGGGCAGTCAAAATAAAGTGTTACCACACTGTAAAGGTAATACTTCAGTGGTAATATTATGAATTTAATTAAGTTTTTATTTATGTAGGAACGGAGTGGCTCCACAGTTCCCTCCATCTTGAACCGAATGCAGACCAAACAGACTCCACCTACTTACAACAAGACCAACAAGTTCACCTCGGGTTTCCAGAACATTGTGGATGCTTACGGTATTGGAACATACAGAGAGATCAATCCAGGTACCAACACAGAAAATATAACAAAAACATCTTTATAAGATTTTGAAAACAACCATACTTTTACTATTTGGTTTACCAATGTGCAGTCCACTTTTTCTCAGGTAATAAATTATAACTTAGTTTTTTTAACACATGTATGATTGGATTTTTCTGTTTTGTTTCTTGCAGCTCCATACACAATCATTACATTCCCGTTCCTGTTTGCTGTCATGTTTGGGGACATGGGTCATGGAGTGCTGATGACATGTGCGGCACTTTATCTGGTCATCAGAGAGAGCCGCCTGCTCGCGCAGAAGAGTGACAATGAGGTCTCAGCTGATCAATAATTATTACATTTAAGAAATATAAAATTTGGTGGTTTTAGTGTACTTCTAAATGTTAAAAATGAACCTTTAGAAGATATAAAAAATTAACATTTGTACATTCACATTTATAATACAGACAGTTGACTATTTAAAAAAAAAGGACATTTAAGGCAATCAAACCAATACATGAAGTCTTTAACATACAATTACATAATATAACAAGATATCATAGTGTAATCATGAAGTCAAATTCAGAGGTGCAAAATTGGTATGAATATTTATGATGTTATTTGAGGATTGTTCATAAATGTAAAAGTCATAAATGTCTAACCTTAGTTTTTATTTTCTCTCCCCTCTTGTGTGTAGATGTTTAGCATGATTTTTGCGGGACGCTACATCATTCTTTTGATGGGGATATTCTCAGTCTACACCGGATTGATCTACAATGACTGCTTCTCCAAATCCCTCAACATGTTCGGCTCAAGCTGGAGTGTGCGGCCCATGTTTTTCCCTAAGGGAAACTGGACGTAAGTTCACAAAATGACATCAGTAAAACAGTTAGAATATAATCAAACAACATCAGCAATCGTACAATCTTAATTTGATTGTCAAATGAATTTATAATGAAAATAACAAAAAGCAAAACATTAAAACAACATGTAAAATACAGCGTCTCATCTCATTTGTACTGCTGAAAAGCAATTATTATATCCTGACTAACATTCACTTTTTAACGAATGTGATAATCTGCTATTTCTATCTTATGTATTTGTAGGTTTGAGACTCTGGATGGTAACTCAGTTCTTCAGTTAGACCCTGCTGTTCCTGGCGTGTTTGGTGGCCCTTATCCCCTGGGCATCGACCCCGTATGTATCACAAAACTCATTCATGCAGTATACACAAAGACATGCAGACACACACACACACACACACACACACACACACACACACACACACACACACGTGTACTTAATTATATAAATTGGGACATTTTGTAGACGTCAATTGTTTTTTCTCCATTTACTGGAACAGACTGATATTTGTATGAAGAACATGTAAAGACATAAATACACAATGCCAGACCCTCCGTCTCATGTTTTGACAGTGGGGTTGTTCATTAGTTTCATGTTTGTCCCCAATCTCACTCCAGCAATAGGCAGAACATGGACAACAGAGGTTTTACTCCAGTTCAGGATCTTTTTAGCAGAACTATTTTCTTTACACAAACTAGTAAAGCTAATCTGCCCTTCATAGCTCATGTTACTGTACACTGAACAGTTAAACGCATTTACTGTTAGAGGATTTTTGATTTGATTTTTCGTTTACACTTTATTTTGATAGTCCACTTTAGACATTCTACTAACTATAAGTAACTACATGTCAACTAATTCTCATTAATTTGCAACTACATGTCTACTAACTCTCAGAGTAGACTGTTAGGGTAGGTTTAGGGTTAGTAGAATACACTTGTAAAGTTTCTCATAGTCAGTATGTTGTATGTTGTGGACCCATCAAAATAAAGTGTTAGAGGATATTACGCAGACAGTCTACTAATACTCTAATGACTGCTAGTTGACATGTAGTTAAAGTTACTTACTGTTAGAAGAATGTCGAAAGTGGACTGTCAAAATAAAGTGTTACCCATTTTTCTTGTAGGGGAGAATGAGTTAAGTTGAGAAAGAGAATAAATGAGCCGCTCCCTGTATCTAAGAAACCATAAACAAAAGTAATCATGTGATTGCATATTAGGATGTATTCGTCACAATAGTCAATCCATCTTCAAATCACATGAAGAGAGAGCTTTAAGCAAACCAAAAAATGTTGTCATTCATCACATGATTCAAGCTATCAGTCTTGCATCTTAAATAAAATTAATTATAAAATAAGATGTAAAAAAAAAAAGTTTGGACATTGTCACGTGAATTTCTGTCAGTGTAAGCGACAAAAACATCATAGCTTAAGTGGATCTGAGCCAATGTATAACAAGTTTTGTCAAAATGGAGGTTGTGGGTTAAATTGTGCATCATGTGTGTGTCATGAGTCAGTGGCTGACGATACTGATATAATAAATACCTGCTGATTGTTGACTAATGCTGCCTTGCGCAAGTATTACGTCTTATAAAGTAAGCAGTCATATTCGTCAGCTCATGAATACATTCAAACAGAACGCAGTACAGAACTTGCAGGACTCGTCTAGTCACTGTGAAACTCAAGAAGGACACAGACATCAATAACAAACCACAGGAGATAAACAATTTTATTGCTCTTATATTTGCAATTTATACACACATCATGATGGCAACTAAAACAGGTCATTTTGTCAAAGCAGGCCACAGCGTTCAGTGGAGGCTACTGACGGCAGACCTCCAGAAAAACATTCATTCTTGCCCTTTTCGAACATTTATTTCAATAAAGAATATCATCTTTACCAAACAAATCAACAAAATATAAAAACACCATGTTGACAGCTTTACAAATTTTACAAAAATGGCTTTGATGAACCTTATGTTTGAAAATGAAGAATGTCCTGTGTAAATGAATAGGCATGTACAATACAACGGATAAAACCCCCAACATTTAAACTAAATGATTTCATAAGCTTCATTCAAGCAATTATGATTTGACAGCCAAACCCTCTGGTCTTATTAGGAGACCATGTAATATAAGAGAAATGCAGACAGACATCAGGAGAAATAAAATAATAAAAATACACAGCAAACTGCTATCAAAAAAAAGTTTATTTAGGGTATTATTGTTATTATTATTATAATTATTAAGGGTATCATTCAAACACCCCTAAAGAAAGGTAAAACAATCTGTTTGATTGCATGCTGACATATATGTGTGTATGTGTAATTGTATGTAAACAACCTAACTGTATATTGCTGGTTTTAATGAATGTTAGTTGGGTGAAGTGCTTATCTATAGCCAGAATGGTTTTCATTGCTGACATTAAATGAATTCCTGCTATGTTTCTATGTAGAGAAATGTTAAAATGATGGTATGTTGAACTTATCACTACTTGGCAATTTACTGAAAACTTTTCATATTCCAGTGTGTGACCTTTTGAGTAATCATTCCATAAATTGTTTTGCAACAAATTAATTTGGCTTGTTTAGTATGCATGATTTGCTCAGAGATGTTGTGTATATATATATTGTGTGTGAGCTGAAATAATCCTCCTCAGATGAGGAATTTGAGCGTGAACACAGAGCTGATGGCAGCGAAGGCCATGCTGACGGCAGACACGTGAAAGTGACCCGGAGCTGAGTTACACAGGTCAGCAGAGCAGCACGTCTTCGTCATCTGGTATACCTGGGTGCTTGAGTTGGACGGGAAATTCACCTGTTCAGTTTTGTTGCATTTGGACACTTCAAGACATCCTTTTTTCTTAATATCCACTAATCCAGCTGAAATAGAGATGAAAGAAAAACAGATTAAGCTTCAAAATCCCATAAAAAAGGTGTTCAGTGGCTTTTGAAGAGCATGAACTTACCAGCTTTCCCTACCCCGCTATAGCAGTGCTCACCAGCCTCACACGTCTTTTTGGTTGTAAAGCAAAGTTTCCAGAAACCCAGTTTACACTCATAACACTGCAGCGCCTGACCTGAGAGATAAAACATTCATGGAAAATTTAAACTGTCAGTAATGTGGTATCCATCATGAAATATATTCAAATCTTACTGCAGTATAAAAAGTAATACACAGTTATTGAATGGCCTGTTTTGCATGCTTCTCACACTGATCAAATAAGGAACATAAGTAACATTCTCATCATTTCTCAACAACCCTTTTTGCTCTCTGTGTGCTCTAGATTCTGCGAGTCATGTGAAGCACCTGAAATATTCACGTAACAAGAAGAAAAAACACTATAAAACCTTGCTGTACTGGTCTGGTTTCTTTGGCGCAATACTCAACTCTGCCAAATGATGTCATTCACAGCAGCAGAGGGATGAAGAATTGCACATACATTTAAGCATGTAGTCAAGAGTTCATCTACAATATTAGTTCAGCCCAAAATACAGAAAGGCTGTTTCTAAATGTTGACTTTTGTAACCCATCAATTGAGTGAGTGAGGAAATGTTGACAAAATGTTCATTTTGGAATGAGATAACACACACACACACACACACACGCATGTTGTGTTTCCATGTTTTATGGGGACATTCCATAGGCGTAATGGTTTTTATACTGTACAAACTGTATGTGCTATTGCCCTACACCAACCCTAGCCCTAAACCTACCCCTCACAGGAAACGTTGTGCATTTTTAGATTTTTAAAAAAACACCATTTAGTATGTTTTTAAAGTCTTTTGAATTACGGGGACACAGGTAGTGTCCTCATAAACCACCTTCATATTGTAATACCTGTGTCATACCCATGTCATTATACAAATTTGTGTCCTCATAAACCACCCAAACCAGTGCACACACACACACACACACACCAATTATGTTGAAAAGTCAGTACTGAATAAAAAGCTTTCAAAATATTTTTTTTTTTGTCATAATCCTTATTTAAATCACCCAGGTCGA
>NW_015557240.1:194239-194592 GCF_001515605.1 Sinocyclocheilus anshuiensis | reverse complement strand
TACCCCAACCCTAGCCCTAAACCTACCCCTCACAGGAAACGTTGTGCATTTTTACTTTCTCAAAAAAACGAATTCGGTATGATTTATAAGCTTGTTTCCTCATGGGGACCTCAAAAATGTCCCCACAAGGTCAAAATTTACTATTATTACTATCCTTGTGTGGACATTTGGTCCCCATAACGTGATAAATACCAGGTACACACACACACACACACACACGCAGAAACTGAATATAGCTGACAGTCTTACAAAAGAAAACAAAATCTCCACAGACTGGTTTCGGTCACACCCTGGGTGGAAGTTAAAGCCTTTTAAGGATCAGGGATTACAGGAGTGACCCCTCTTTCCACCAC
>NW_015557240.1:173954-194135 GCF_001515605.1 Sinocyclocheilus anshuiensis | reverse complement strand
TTATCTGGATCTCTATATGACAGCATTTCATTATTACATCAGGGATTCTGGTGCAGTAGTTTCTAGTTTTTTAAATAACAATTACAGACTAACCACTAAATAGACCAAAACCTTATTTACCTATATTTAGAAATCATTTTTATCTCTGAGGACATTTCTTTTTTTTTTGTAATCTGACTTTTTCATTCTGGAAACAATTTTTCTCCCAACCTACAGCTACACTAACCCCCTGTCTACACACAAATACACATTCAAGTTTACACAGTGAAAACATACACATATCATACAGCAAATGCTCCATATTGTATAGTCAAGAATTCCAGTCACAGTTCACTAACAGGGTTCTGAAACATGAAGCAGTTAAAGCAAACCATTCGAGTGGGTTAAAGGCAATCAAGGTGAAGAGGCTAATTGTCTGAATCATTAAACTCTTTCATCCACCACTTTGCTACACAATGAGTTACTACTAACTGAGATAAATAAACACATCATTTCTCCTTCTCCAACATGCATGATGATTCAGGTGTGCTTCAGGCTTATTTTTGATCTGGGCAAGCATTAACCTGACTTTGTGACAGTTCAGCTAATTATGATGTTCATCCCTGTTTTCTGTGAAATGCCTTTCATAAATCCCTGCTGAACCTGTTTTCAAGATCATTTGATCTTCTTTAGAGCAGGCTGTAGGGTGGGTGGAGGTTACAGAGACTTTGACACACAGAAAGCTGCTTGATACTGTTCAGAACAAACAGTCCTTTGGTGACCAACCTAGCGGTTGCTGAGACAGCGTCATCTCTTCAAGATTCCAAGTTTCAATACGGAAAATAAAAGCCATGGAAAATGTGTTGGCAAACAGTTTTCCACAGTGACTCACAGTTTTGTGTAAAACGTTACCTGGTTTGTTTGTTCAGTCAAACAGGGGTTAGCTAAAGAACACAGAGCGTTTCTGGAAAATTCTCACGGGAAATTCTGAAGATTTCTGTTTACTAAAACACTTATTGTGATAACGTATATACTGAGATATCTGAAAGTGTTGCAGATAAGATCAGAATGCAGAGTGATTGAAAGCGTGTTGCCCCAGGCTGCTGCCTGAAGGTGCTGCTTGCATTTCAGAAGCTGAATGTTATCAGAAGCTGAATGTTATCAGAAGCATCAGACGATACATTTATTAGTGTTTTTGCATTGCAATGAGAGGAAGGAGTCTGGTTCATTAAATATACAATATATATCAAATATGAATAAATGCTATAAAGTTAATTTGTTCGTTATACATCTTTATGAGAGAATAACTATAGCATATTTATTGGCAGGAACTCTATTTAACAAATAAGTACACATTTTCTACTCTTTGAGGACTGGATTGGAAAAGCAACCCAAACTTAGTTTCGTAGTGATTTTATGTTATTGTTTAGAGCAGGATTGCCCAGTCCTGTTCTACCTGAGTTCAGCTGCAGCCCGGATCTGACACACCTGTCTGTAATGATCAAGTGCTCCTGAAGATCTTAATTAGTTGGTTAAGTTGTGTTTGAACCGGGTTAGAGCTGAACTTTGCAAAAAGATAGATCTCCAGGAACAGGACGGGCCAGCCCTGGTTTAGACTATATAACTGTTTTATAATTAAAAGGCCTTTTTCCATAATGACTGGGCTGTAAAATGGAGGAGTGAACATTTGTTAGTTACTGAGACAATACAAACAGTGTAAAGCTTATCATACCCCTTGAGGCAACATGTTACATGGCCAAGAAAAACATCAGCTACAAAAAAAAAAATCCACTTTTTATGCTTAGTCTATGCCAGGGGTGGCGAACTCCGGTCCTGGAGAGCCGCAGCCCTAATTAAAACTCACCTGCCTGTAGCTTCCTAGTAACCGTTCAGACCTTGATTAGCTTGTTCAGGTGTGTTTGATTAGGGTTGAAGCAAAACTCTGCAGGGCTGCGGCTCTCCAGGACCGACGTTCGCCGCCCCTGGTCTATGCTTAAATAGCTTGGAGTGTAGGTAATATTTTTTCTTTTTCTAAAGCAGGGGTGTCAAACTCAGTTCCTAGAGGGCCGGAGCCCTGCAGAGTTTTGTTCCAACCCTGCTCCAACACACATACCATGTAGTTTTCAAGCAAGCCTGAAGGACTTGATTAGTTGGATCAGGTGTGTTTAATTAGGGTTGAATCTAAACTCTGCAGGGCTCCGGCCCTCCAGGAACTGAGTTTGACACCCCTGTTCTAAAGGGTAACTTATTTTTTATCTGATAACTGAATCAACAGCGCCCCCTGGTATAAACACTCGCTATATTGTTATATTACTTGTTATTTTGAACCCATTTTCCCATGAGGATGCCCTACAAATAATCCCTCAGTTTGAAAGAATGAGTAAATTTTCCATCATTTTCTGTTTTTATCTGTGAAAAAAATAATGCATCGCCTGGTATTTTAAGGTGGCATTTGGTTTCACAAGAACATCTGGGGACAAAGAATGTTTTCTACTCTTTAAATCCTCACCTAGTCTTGTTCCCAGATTTGTCTTTACACAGGCACTTAATGTAAATGTAATTTTCTTCTGCTTTTCACTTCTAATTTATCTTACCAGTATGACACATGTCTGACTTGCCTAAAATTGGTAGGGACAAGTCCATCCTTAACCAAATCTCTCTGCAAATGATGGTGTACTTAGTCCTAATGTATGGAAATGTTATGTGCTGTTGGGTGCGTGATAACCCGCAGTTAGGCAGATATTTAGTTTTTTTTTTTTTTCAGTTCTCATTTCAGCCAAGAAAAGGAGCAAGAACCAAAAAACAAAGTAAGATTACATTACATTATCTAATATGATGCAAGATTTTAAAACTACAGCACTGTGGTCTAAAACCAAACTGACTGGTTCATCAGTGGGCAAGTTCTGTCAAGTTCTTTTGCGAACTGGGTGGGTCTCTCTGCCTCAAGCTAACCTGTGTCTCTCTCAAAAACAAGCACACATCCACAAGTGGGCAAGAGCATGAATAAACCAGCTTTCCCAACACAATATTCTAACAAGTTACATTACTGCATCATTAAGAAGAAAAAGAAGTTCTCAAAATCCAGAATGTTCCTTTTCAGAAGCTTGATGAAGACCCAAATCATTAGAAGCAATACTTTAATACTCATAGGAGAATGACTCATAAACCACAGACTTCTAAATTTAATATGTTCTTGACTCACATCCCTATGTCCCACAATGACTGGAATAATGTGCAATGAAAGTAGCTCATTCATCACACAAATAAGCCAACCAGAAATAAGCAACAAATAATCTACAGTTACAAATTATCTACAATTCTAGTTGCTATTCGAAGTTACATTCACAGTGTGAACTAATTAAATATCGTTTAGTAGGCTTTGACACGAAGGAAAATAATACAAAATCTGTATCTTACCCACTGCGAAATAAAGCGCAACTGCAAAGATTCCGAGAAAGATTTTGTTCATGTTTCCTGATGTTTGTGAGCTGAGTTGAAGCAGAGGACCGTTAGACTCTCGTCAGACTGCAGTGATCCGCTAGATTTATAGATCCACACCCAAAGCGCCGCCCGCTATACGCGTCCAAACAAGGAAGCGATGGAGCGCAGCCCTGCGGATACCTGAGTCTCCAGGGCGCGGTGCACATTACATCCCCCATAACACCGCTGCTGTCTGAAAACACTCCCACACATCCCATTTCTGTTGAGGGAATGTCGAAACGAGCATAGAACGTCACCAATGTTAGTTCTGTCAACTTCATTAATATTAATATTCGACCATGGGCTGTTAATTAAGGGCTGCCGCTGTTCCTCTGTAGGGACAGGTGGGTAAGTGCCCCACCAAAATATTCATCCACTTGAAAGCATACATCTAAATTGTTAACAAACAAATAAATAAACAAACCTTGCAAACGGGTCATTCTTCATTTGCCGTGGCGTTCCTAAACTTTCCAAAAGTTTAAATAAAACGTTAAACAGTCCTACTAATAAATCATCAAATGTTTGCATAGCCTATATGTATTGTGAGGGCGAAAACAAACTCTTAAAATGTACTTTTTTATTTTTTTAAATATATATTTAAGTACGTTTTCACGTGTAACCAAATCTGCATGTTCTCAGCATACATCACAGGGGTATTATGGGATGTGATTTCATTTATTTATATTTATATTTATATTTATTTATGTGTATTTCACAGTTAGCATAGTTACAATGTAAAGATTGGATTTAACAAACAATTAAATTAAATGTTTTATAAAATAATTTATTATTAATGTATTTTAAGAAAATAAAATATGTGTTTAATAAAATGAATTGGTTTTGTTAACAGTGGATGTCACTCCTTTAAGAAAAGGAGTAATTATGTTGGGACTACCTTCTGTGTAAAAGCCATTGCCAGTGATGGTTAATTTGAGGGGTGCATGCGAGTTTATTCTTTCTTATCCATTTTCATTAATTTTGCTACATTTCTGACAATTTCACGTGTAACACTTTATTACAGTGGTGTTTCAGTATCTGTCAGCTCCGTTTTTGAAAATCGTGACATTCTACTAGAATCTATTTAAGCTATGCTGCCATCTTATGACTTTGATTAAGTCACTGTTAGGGAGGTCAAAGGTTTATTTCATGTTTTCTGATCAAAAATTTCTCTTCTTCTTGGATCTGTATATTTAAACATTCCCATATTGACATTCTCTATGCACAGCTTCAAAAGCTTTATATTTCAACAAATTCCAGATCAGCTGCATTCACACAAAACAATATGTATTGTGTTCATCAACTAACAGTCCTAAAAAGTAAAAACTAGAGAGGAACTCTCAACAGAGCCACATCACAGTTCTGAATGGTAAAGTCTTTCCCTGTATGTTACATTGATTAAAGTTTTCCACCTTTGTATCTAAGCAGACAGAGTTTGTAAATGCATGGATATAAATTTTATATTTTACATCATTTATCCCAGTGTCTTGGGCCACAGGTGGGGGAGACACTGAGATAAATGATGTAAAATATAAAATTTATATCCATGCATTTACAAACTCTGTCTGGTTAGACTCCAGCATCCCTGCAACCCTACACTTCAATACACAACAACTAGACAAGGCAAACATGAGAGCTTAAACACATGACAAAAGGGAACATATGACAATGATAAGCAAAGAGAACATGACACTTGAACTCGGGAAGCACATGAGGGTGGAGGAACAGAGGAGGACCAGGGGAGGATTGGAAGGCCAGGGGCCTAATTTATAAAATGTGCATACGGACAGATTTGATCTTAGAGTGTGTGTACGCTAAAATCCACGGCAAAGTTCATATTTATAAAAACGGTCTTTGACGTGGAAAAGTACTTACCGCCACATCAGGGTCTGAGCAGGCATACGCACTTCTCCTTGTGGCAAAGTCGGAGTACTGCAGCTATTTGAACATCTAAGCTGCAATAATAATTAAAGTGGGGTACGTGCAAGCACCGAATTCATCATAAACAAGATGCAGTGTAAGAGATAATTGTGCAGTGTAGTCAGATTTTTTATTAACGGGAGTTTTTGCGAAATTAAACTGACCTTTTTAGTAGCCTAATGTTGAGAGTTCTTTACTCGCTTTCTGTACACAGTTTATTCCATGCGTTTTTATTATTATTTAATTTTACAAGAGAACTTGCGAAGTCTTGATTTACGACTAATGCATAAAATAGAAAAAAAAAAAATGCATAAACGCATCTCCGACTGTTTTGTCTGTGTGGTCTATCATAATAGGCCTATGTTGTGTAATAACGGTTTTAATATATTCTATTGAATAACATTGTTAACTGTTTTTATTTATAACATCTGCTGCTTTGCTTCTGTGAAAATGAATAGAGACATCAGCCTTAAACTTTGTTTTTGTCATTTACATTAGTTATATTTGTATAAAATAGCCTACACTATATATTTTTGTGTCAGTACATTAATGGCACATTTGAGCAGCATTAGTAAACTGTGTAAATATAAAGAAATGCCAAATCACATGCAGGTTTTTTCAGACCTTAATCGTGTAATAATTTATTTAATTATTGATATTTCAATAATGTTTTTTACAGTTTTGCAAGAATTTCGTGATACTAAACTTTTTATTAGTTGTAATAGCAAGCGATTTTAAAAGTAGGATGGCTCACTTTATAAGATGAGTAGTAGTTTTCTTACTTTTGGAAACCTAATTGTTTTATAATTACTACTATTATTATTATTATTATTATTATTATTATTTCTGTTGTTTCTAGACGTAGTAATTTTGATAATAGTCAATAGAAAAAATATAACCACACACACATTGTTTGTCCACAGAATAATTACACATTGTTAAATAAAAAGCGTCCACACACGAACCTTTACCTCCACCAGCAGGACCTCAATTTCAGACTCAGTCAAAGTCATTCTCAAGCATAGAAATTCTGATATTGGCGTGTGCTCTTTTATATGGTAATGATATTAAATAGGGGGCGTTTACAAGGCGGAGATCTGACACCAGTCAGCTGCGCACAATTTCAAGATCATTTGCGATTTATAAATGTCACATCTGGAAGACAGGCATACGCACGTGTTTTTGTGGGTACGTTCGTTTTCTCTGAATCGCACTTATGCACTTTTGAGAAATGATCTTAGAACAAATTTAGGACAGTTTATACGCAACATTTTATAAATGAGACCCCAGATCCATGAAGCGGAGGAGGATCATGACCTGGACCATGGAGCAGAGGAGCCCTGGGGCCGTGGAGAAGCAGGAGACCACGGCGGAGGTCACGATCCCCCTGGCAAAGCCATAACAGAGCAACTGGTCCATGGTTAGTCGTGTATTCTGTATTCTGCTGACATGGAAGCACATGAAGACAATAGCCCCTTTCACACAGTATTACCAGTAAATTGACGTAAAAATTCCAGGAACGAATTTAAAAATGTGCTGTTCACACAGGCAGTGACATTCAGTCGTTTTAACAGTAAAGCACTGTTCACACATCGGTTTCAAAATACCGGTAAATTCTGTGACATCATTTACCAGAAATGAGCTCTAAACGGCTGCGCCCAGGGTTACCAGGTTTTCACAAAACCCGCACAACTGCTACTCAAAATTAGCCCAAAACTAGCCCAATGGCGGTTCCCCAGTAAAAATCACGTTCCGGGGGGTAAAATACATGTTTTTTTGTCAGGGTTCCTCTGGCAAAATTCACAATCCAGGGGCTAAATATCACGTTATTGTGGTCTCTTCAGAGCGTTCTTAACTTGTACATGCTCATACCGGTAATCTTCATTCTGCGTTCACACACAGCATCATTCCGGCAATTTTCTGGTAGTGTTACAACGTCTCATACCGGTAAATTCATTCTGCCAATGTTTTTCTGAAAAGGTCCTGTTCTCACATGATCTCTTAACAGTAATTTACCAGTAAAATCTGTATGTGTGAAAGGGGCTAATGGTGTAGAAGACCCAGGTGCAGTTTATTACTTCAGTTTAGTAAGTTGATTATCCAAAAACTTGAAACATGAGATAAACATGAAACAAAAACCTAAACATGAACTAAGAACGTAACTTGACTGATAAACATAACCTGAAATGTGAAACATCAAAAAAGCATTACGTACTTCAATACACAACAATTAGACAACATATTACTATGACAACTAAAACATGACACATGAACAGGGGAAGATCACATGAGGGCATGGGAAACACATGACAAACTAGAAACAAGGCTGTGACTAAACCTCAAAACAGAAGACTTGAAATATAAGCAAAACCAAAACCTTAAACAGACATGACAGATTAGCTGTGTTTAATAAGGGTTGAAGCTAAGCTCTGCTGGAAGGTAGGAGCCGGATTGAACACCCTCACAGTAGTGATTTTTAAAATTCAGACCATGATTGCATCCAGTCAGGGATTTAGAACACATTGTTTTCATGTGTCACACGTCTCCTAGCAACAAGCCACATGTTTATGTGAGTCTGTTGTGTTTAGAATGACTAATGTTGATCCTCACATGCATGTCTTTATTTTGTGGAACACAAAAGCAGACCGACTATTCAGTCTCTCTCATTTATTTATTTAATAGAAAAACATATGGGATGATGTGAAGTGAAAGCTGAGGCTGTCAGTCTTTAAACATGCTATATTACACCTGTTTTTGTGTTCCACAGAAGGATCATTTTCATACAGGTTTGGGAACAAAATTGTGACGTCTCATTTTTTGGTAAACTATCTATTTATTTTCTAATTTAGAGACTATAATGGCCTATAATAGCCAAGTAGAAAGTGTGTTGATTGTCTAACATTGTAAAATAAGCAAAGCAGTTTCACTATTTTTATTCAACATGACTTTGATGAGAAAAAAGATATTGGATTGTTCAGCATTTCAATGACGAAAACCAATTTATGTTGATTGTATGTCAGTTTGCTACCTAAATTTCAGTAACTCATGTAACTCATGAAAACAAGCTGTGAACTGAAGTCCTTAGGGATTCCCTGGAAGCATGTGTAAAGCGTAATCGGTATTTTAGTTTTCCAGGAAAATAATGGAAATAACTTTCTTTTGCAGCTTGCTAAGAAGCAGTCCAAGCTGTCATTTGTATGAAAGGCACTCAAGCCCTTACTAATTCTATGCCGTCATTATAGAACTATTCCATAAAGCTTGTGCAGGTTTCTATGTAGATATACTGGGGAGAGAGGGAAAGCTATAGAGATGTTCTCCCAGAAGAACATTACAGCCTGACAATACCAAAGACCACGAGGATGGGTCCTAATCCACAGTTACTAGAAACATTTGGTTGATGTTATTGCTGGTCAAGGGGGTCACGTCGGATACTTTAAGAAAAAATTCTTCCTTAGATAAATTGTTTAAAAACAAACAAGTTTGTTTTATATGTTTAATTTAGTCCATGTTGAAGGATTGTCTAAAAATGTATCAGTCAGAATTATGCAGAGATCATAGCAATTTTTATGGGTTCATGCTTTCTAGTGTAACTGTATACTTTGCTAATTAAAAAGTAACATATTGCTGATTTTTTTTAATCGACAACAAGTTTTAGGTTAATTAATTACAAGGTTTCCCAATCCTGTTCCTGGAGATCCACCTACCTGTAGAGTTCAGATCCAACCCTGATAACACACACTGAAAAAAATGTTTAGTCAGTTCAACTTAGAAAATACTTAATCTGGTAACATCTACAATAACTGGTTTTGTTGAAATTAAATAAATGATTTAAGATGACTGATTATAACTGAATTCAACCAACCTGAAAAAAAAAGTTTTACTGAAGCAACTGTTAGTAGATGTAACCTGATTTCTCCAGTTAGGTAAAATTACTTAATATGTTTGATATAATCCTTTTTATTTTAAATGATGAAAGTCATTTTCCACACTGTGAAAAAAAAAACACGGTGAAATGCATGGCAGCACAGAGTGCTAAACATTTACTGTTAATAAAAACAACATTCCTGAATCATCATTTTGAAACGTTCTCTGTAAAATATAAATCTTTTGCAGTTAACGATTAGCTAGCAACAGCACACATGCTTGAGTTAATGTAACTATCACTGCATCAGCAACAGCACAGCTACTGCCTTTAAATAAAGCGACATGCAGCAAAACATTAACGTTTCTTGGGCTTCTCCTGGACTGAAGCACACACTCTACTCTTCAGACCAATGGTGACCCACAAAACTCAGACAACAGAAACCCTTTAAATCCCAACAGAACTTTAAACACTGATCTGACTACATCTCAACGTCTTCACTTACTACAAACCAGCCTAACTGAATTCATTTCATACAAACTTATTAAGAATTAACAGAGGTTTAGATGTTGATGATTTATTGACAATAATAAAGTTTGAAGTTGTGGAGATAAGTGTGCTTTAGTTGTGGTCTTGATCCTTGACTTTTTAGCTTTAGTTTTTCTCTGGTTACTGTAACTGTGCGTTTCTAAAGCATGTTTATTGCAGCAGAAAGTGCTAGAAAAAATCTAGTGAGACCAGGATTCTAATGTCAACGCTAGTGATCACAATTCTCCTCTGGAGTGTATTGTTTAGGATTGTTAGTTTCACGTTTCGAAATTTTTGCAATTTTTTAAAAATCATTACGCAGCAATTATGAGCATATTATAACGTATACTCATAGAAATCATGAATCTGCGTATGAACCTCAACAATGGTGACAGTCAACAAAATATAAAAAATACAATTGTTGAGATTCATGCACTGATTCTTGATCTTTGTGTGAGTCAAAAAGACAACTCAAAACACTTCCTATAAAATGAAAAAGAAAAATCACAATATCAGCATGTCATAACACCCCAAGAATAACAGCTAACATTTTCAGACATCTGACTCCTGAGATGATCTGTGAATCTGACCACTATACGATGATTAAGTCATCATCACCTACAAGTAACCAAGATGATCTGATCAGAATTTCTCTCACAACTGTTGTTATCACAAATGTGCTTTAGAAACAGACAATTGCAGCAATCAGAGTAAAACTGACATTAAATACTCAAGGATCAAGAGCCCAGTTTAAACAAACACTTATCTCTACAACGGTGACTTATTTTCAATAAAACATCAACATCTGAACCTCAGTTAATTCTCAATTCGAAGTTTAGTATGAAAGAAATAAAGCCAGACTGGATTGTAATAAGTGTGAGAGAGATCTGTTAGTGTTTAATGTTTTGTTGCTGGCAGTCACGAGACATTATATGTATTTTTTAACTTTTTTTTTTTTTTTACAGTGGTTACCATTGTGCTGAAGAGTAGGGATGTCAATTGTGATATTAACTTAAAATATATAATAACTTCAAATCATAATTTCTCATTTAACCAAAATTCACTATTTGTAAGAATGTTTGTAAGAAAAATCTTTTTATTTTTTATTTTTTTGGATCTCCAACTCTGCATGTAATTAAATAACCCCGAGCACCTTGATTAGCTGCTTCAGGTGTGTTTGTCTGGGATTGGAGCTGAAATCTGCAGGTCAGTAGCTCTCCAGGAGCAGGGTTGGAGACCCCTGAGTTAGAAGAACTTCATAATTGAACATAATATGTATAATAATATGTAAAAAAAAAAAAGTTAAATTCAACAGCTAGCATAGTACACGCTAAATAAAGCTTGTTTAACATATAAATGTAATAAATACAAATATGTATTAAGTAATACGTACGATATTACATGTCACTGGCATTAGGGAAGCCATTGCTCATAGAGTCAGCAGGGAAGCAATTGCTCATAGAATTGACGAATTGCTTCATGCGGTGTATTCTTCAGCACAATGATAACCACAAAAACATCAACATAACAAAAACTCTTTTAAATGTCGAACAGCAATACACACTAACAGGTTTTCCCCTTCACTAAAAACACATAAAATAGCCTAATACTTATTTTCAACAGTTATTCACTTTATCCAGTCCTATGCAAAACATGCTGGGAACTAAAAATTTACTGCCCAATTTCCAAATTTCAGATTCAGATTCAGATGCGTTTATTGTCATTGGACTTACAACAAAATTATAGACTTGCCAACGTAACTAGCTGAAGAATAATTAAATAAAGTCCATATTGCACATAAAGAGAAGGGGGAGGAGAAGAGAAGAGAATAGAAAAGAGAAAAAAAATTACACCATGCTGAATGAAATAAAGCACTCAATGTAACTGCACATGCAAATTTAACAAGAGAATCATATTAAGATACAGCTAAATTTTTTAAGAAGATGAATTAATGCAGAAACTTACACAACAATACCGATGAAGAACTTAAATGTAGAATTCATCAAAATTGGCCAGTTTAGCACCACTGTATTTTTTTTAGGCACTTTGAGCCAAGTAGGTTACTAAACACACACATTCCACTTCAGAGTTTACTTTTAGAAAATCTGCTCTACACACATTTTTGGGTTTTGTCTTTACAGCATTGGCTGCACTATTATTTGAATGACCTGCTTTGATTGTTCTGATGTCATGGATTTTATATGGAAGCATATGGGTAGCAAAATTCATTTTGAAATGTAATATGCAAAATGACAATGCAATATGTAAAATGGCAATGTCTTTCTGTATTTAAATTTACATTTTCCCATACATATGCGCAAAATTTATTGCAAAATGAAAATGAAAATTCAATTATATAATTTACATTTGCCATTTTCTACACTAGTTTTAATACGTAAATTAAAAACATATTTTAATGCTTTATAAGTTGCAAAATTAAAATGAAATTGTATTACCCAAATTGATTAGATATGTTTAACATGTCCAAGCAGAAACTGTAGTAAAATTATCATTTAAATGCCATTTTTCCTAAATGCCTTTAGACTTATGGGTAGGATACTTGAGATTGCATTTTCATCGTGATACCGCGTGATAATTGTAGCAAAATGCAGTGTGAATTTCAAAATGCATTCTCAGCCAAATGTGGTGCTAAATGGTTGCAAAAATGGTGATTTAAATGTCTTTTATTTTTCTTAAATGCATTGACACTTTCACTTCAGACGTTTCAATTGCATTTTCATGAAATACCCTGCGATCAGTGTAGACTAGTCAATGTGGATTTGAAAATGCATTCCGAGCCGATCACGCCCCCAACCTGTCAATCATTATATCAAGGCGGGGCTCAGCAACAAGTTGCACAATAGGTAAATATTTCCCATTAACCAAACACTTTTCACCTGCCTCAACATCTCACTGTTTTATGCTCCGATCCGATGCACATAAGCAGACAGTGCAATTCTACACTTATTTACTTGCTACCTTACACCGTGGCTACCAGTGGTGTAATGTAACAAAGTAATAATACTTTGTTACAGTAGTTAAGTATTTTTTAGGAGTATCTGTACTTTACTTGAGTTTTTTTTAATTTCTGTCAACTTTCACTTTTACTCCACTACATTTCCTAATTAAAATGTATACTTTCACTCCGATACATTTCTCCGAAGCATATTCGTTACTTACTACAAAATAAGCAAGCAGGTTTGACGAATCAGTGGTCTAGCACTTGTAAGTTAGACTCATAAAAACACCTTTGCTCATGTGCAAAGAAGCAAGTTAAATAATAAAACAATAACATTATTTAATGTTTAAATAATCCATTGTGATTTGCTGTGGTTGATAGGGTGTTGCTATGTGCTTACTAGGGTAGCTGGGGTGGTTGCTAGGCTACCTGGGTTGGTTGCTAAGGTGTTACTATGTGGTTGCTAGGGTACCCAAATTGGTTGCTAGGGTGTTGCTAAGCTACCTGGGGTGGTTGCTAGGGTGTTGCTATGCGGTTGCTAGGTTACCTGGGGTGGGTGCTAGGGTGTTACTATGCTGTTGCTAAGGTAACCAGGGCCATTGCTAGGGTGTTGCTATGCAGTTGCTAAGGTACCTGGGTTTGTTGCTAAGGTGTTCCTATGCGGTTGCTAGGGTACCCAAAATGGTTGCTAGAGTGTTGCTATGTGGTTACTAGGGTACTCAGGGTGGTTGCTAGGGTGTTACTAGCATGTTGTTAACATGATTAGCATGTTACTAGCATGTTGGTAGAATTATTAACAAGTTACTAGCATGTTGTTAGCATGTTTCTAGCATGATTAGCAAGTTAAATAATCTGTGTGACGTCACATGAAACCCATGAATACTGTATATCGCACACCCCAGCTTCGATTTGAGCACAACCGCGGATGATTCATTTTCCACTCAAGTCGAAGCTGGGGTGTGCGATATACAGTA
The DNA here is from genome assembly GCF_001515605.1 of Sinocyclocheilus anshuiensis. NCBI lineage: Eukaryota > Metazoa > Chordata > Actinopteri > Cypriniformes > Cyprinidae > Sinocyclocheilus > Sinocyclocheilus anshuiensis. Next base: position 180,436 of record NW_015557240.1, on the reverse strand, counting down.
TTCATGGGTTTCATGTGACGTCACACAGTGGTGTGGCCGCCATTTGTAGGACCGAATTGCAATTCCGTCAATCTGCTGTGCTGTGCTCTGGGCTGTGATAACAGCAATTCACAATGGATTATTTAAACATTAAATAAGGTGTAGCCTGCATCAAAATAACTTGAGGGAGGTGTGGAGAGGCATGAGAACCATCACTGGCTACAAGACCGGCAGCCAGCTGTTGGAGGGCAATATAGACCATGCTAATGAGCTTAATCTTTTCTTCAATAGATTTGATGTGAAGTCTCAAATGCTCCCCTCCTATAACTTCTCTACACATTCACTAGTCCATCCCCCCATGTAGTGAGAACCATCACCATCTCAGAGGATCAAGTAAGAAGGGAATTGAGCAGGCTTAGCCCCACAAAGGCTGTGGGCCCTGATGGAATCAGTCCAAGAATACTGAAAGCCTGTGCCCCGCAACTTTGTGGTGTGCTACAATACATCTTTAGCCTGAGCCTATATCTGGAGAGGGTCCCAGTGCTATGGAAAACATCTTGCTTAGTGCCGGTACCAAAAGTTGCACGGTCCTGTGTACCCAATGACTACAGGCCAGTCGCGCTGATCTCTCATCTAATGAAAGTTTTTGAGAGACTGATCCTCAGATCCATTCGGGCCCCTTATCAAACCCTTCCTTGATCCGTTACAGTTTGCCTACAGCCTCAACTTGGAGTGGATGATGCCATCATCCAGCTGCTCCATCGAACCTATACTCACCTAGAGAAACCGAGGAGCTCTGTGAGGTTTATGTTTTTTGACTTCTCTAGTGCCTTTAACACCATCAGGCCCACCCTACTGGAGGAGAAGTTGAAGAACATGCAGGTATACACTCCTCTGGTCTCTTGGATTATGGACTACCGCACTGGCCGCCCCCAGTACGTCCGCATACAGAACTGTGTGTCCGACACTGTGATCTGCAGCACCGGTGCTCCTCAGGGGACAGTTCTTTCTCCCTTCCTCTTCACCCTGTATACATCTGATTTTAGTTACAACTCCGAATTCTGCCATCTTCAGAAGTTCTCTGATGACTCTGTGGTTGTAGGATGTATTCAGGGTGGTGACACCTCAGAGTATCAGACGGTAGTGGACTTTTTTTTATTACCTGGTGTGAGCTAAACCACCTACAGCTCAATGTCAGGAAAATAAAGGAACTTGTAGTGGACTTTAGAAAATCCAGGACCCCCGTCACTCCTTTATCTGTCCATGGAGAGGAAGTGGAGATTGTTGCAAATTACAAATACCTGGGAGTCCATATAGACAACAAACTGGACTGGACATCAAATTCAACAACACTCTTCAAGAAAGGTCAAAGCAGGCTTTATTTTCTGAGGAGGCTCAAGTCTTTTAAAGTCTGCAACACTATGCTGCAGATGTTCTATGAGTCTGTGGTGTCTAGGGTCATTTTCTATGGGTGGGCTGTTGGGGGAAGTAGTTGCCTCTCTATAAGTGCTGGGACATTTTTTGAGTAATGCATGTGCAATACATGTTCATTTCAAATGCAATAAGGAACTTTTCTTGTGCAATGCAATTTATTATTATTATTACTGCCTATTTATTAATACTAAGATTAGTGTGCAATGCATACTATATAACTACTGTACTTAATTACCATTGCCATACTGGACTTATTATATTCCACATTTGTCATTCCATTCCACTTTAATTCATTTCATATTTGATCTAAACTACCATTTTCACTGGTATAGTTTTATATTATTATTTGTATGTGTTACTTATTCATTTTTGATTTTATTGATATATAGGTATATATTTATTCATTTTATTATCTTTTTCTTTCTTTCTTTCTTTCATTTCTTTCTTTCTGTCTTGAGAGCAATTGTAACATGGAAAGCAATTTCCCTCTGGGATTAATACATTTTTTTAAATCTTGAATCTTGAAATGGTCTTTTCTTTAACATGTGCTTCTCTGGATAATGTTATATGAAGCACCATTACTTCAAACGAGTTATACTCGCCCTTTAGTCAAATTTAGTTGTTTTCTCTGACCATTTTTTACCATTTCCCCGCAAAAGCTGAAAAGATTTATAAAACGCACTGTGTTTCCGTAACTGTCCAAAGCATGTGAATGTGAGACTCACAATTGGTTGTCAGGTGCTAAGCATCTAATCGTACAAGTTGCCACTATAAGAGCATAACCCTGGGTAAAAAGTGGTGCTAAGCCCACTTCTGAATTACAAGTGTGAAACACATTGTACACATTGTACACAATACATTTACCCGGGGTTAAAAGCAGTTTTTTGAATCACAATAACCGGGGGTTAAGCAAAGTGTGAAAAGGTCTAAAAAGATGCAAATCTGATAAACAACATGAGAATGCTGTCTCCACAAGACAACAAAATACTTAAAAAGAAATAATGACCATCAGTAATGTCATTTACAGTAGTACTTCCCAAACCCACACCCTAAAAGAAAACAGCAGCGACTGAAATCCCAGTTGGATTGTTTATCATTACAGCACAGCTTGGTGTGGCTTCATATTAAACTCCAGTCGCTTGTACTCTATTCAAACAGTACAAACCTGAAAACAAACATCAATTATCTTCCACAAAATAACTTCTATATTTCCATACAGCGAGCAGTGTGACTTGCACTAATGGATCCTGCTTTACATGTGCTCGTGGTACATTCAGATTTCTCTCTCTCTCTCTCTGTACACAGATTTTGTCTGTGTTTGATTTATCAATCCACCATGAGTTTTGTGACACTATATTGTCAATATGGTTCAACTGCTTGAGTAAAGGACCCTTTTAGCAGCAGGCCTCTGGCTGTGCAGAATGTTAACTGTTGTTTTGATTCCTCGGGCCAGAGGAGAACTGGGGGCTGTTTCATAAAAGACGCTAAGAAAAGCGGGGATTAAAGTCCAAAACCTGACTTCAAATAACCTAACAAATCAATCAGGACTAAAGCGGTTTCATAAACGACAATTTAAGTTGATGCAATCTCACTAAATCGATCCAGGTTCAATGAGTCAGGATAATTTGATGTGCACGCTTATTCTTAAGCAGCCCTTAATGTCGATCATGGATCAAATCGATCCACCATGGCAAACAGCGAATATTTGTGCCGTTTAATGCATTTGAGACGTTGTGTTTTCCTCAGTGCATAACTGACATGTCACAGGTATATTTTTCATCTGTAAATGTTATAAAAGTCATGCAAATATATCCATTTTGCTGTCAGGAGTGGGCGAGGCTTACGTGAGTGAACGAGCGAATTTCAACAGATGGAACGCAATAGAATAATAGCGCAATAATTCTGAATAAAATATGCTTTCTGCTAAAATATTTGTTGTTCGACATTAAATGTGACACATGTAGAATTTTAATCCTACATATAAGTGTATTTTTATCATAGCAGTAACTGTAAATCAAATGTAAGCTGGCTAATACAGCCCTACTATCTCAAATGAGTATAAATGTGTTTCTCTTATCAATTAAAATGTAGTCTGATTTCTATTATTTATTTTCATTTTTAATTCAGTGGTTTTAACTTTTAATTTAATGCTTTAAAGAGCGATTTTAGATAGTAATGTCTTAATGTTCTACTAATAACCATAAAAGGTACAGCGGTCATAAAACCCGAGAGAAAGGCTGCATGGCTAGAAACTGCTGATCAACTGAATGTGCAAGTAGCAACTATGTAAAAATGTTTTCATATATCTTAAAAAAAAAAAAAAGGTCATTATATTTTGGCCACAATACATTAAATACAGTTGGTTATAGCCTATTTTTTCTTTATTTGATTATTTAAGTAGCATTTTCTGTATACTTTTATTTTTGGACTAATAATAAAGTCAACTAATTGTATGTGAGAAAGTCATTGCAGTGATGATATCAGTGCGTTCCTATTGGTCAGTGTTAGAGGAGCTCAGCTTAGCCTGACAGTTAGCCTGCTCCGGACCAGGGCTGCGTTCAGCCCCGACAAAAACGGTGCAAAACGTTTTTTAAACGGAAACGGTGGTGCGTGTGTTCACGGTGTGTGTGTGTTCACTGCTGTGTGTGTGCACTTTGGATGGGTAAATGCAGAGCACTAATTCCGATATGGGTCACCATACTTGGCCACATGTGACGTCACATGTCACTTGTTGCTGCTGATTGGGCTGACATGTTTGACACACCCAACAAACAAGAGAAAACACATCTCAAACCCCGTTGCACACCGTTGCACACCGTTGCACACCATTTCCAGGAAACATGTCGTTCAAACCGGAATCCATAGCAAAACGGTGCACACCGGTTTGAGCTTGAAGTTGCCCCTGGTTAGTTTCCCAGCATAAGTTGCCAGAGTTACTGAGCTTGAGCTATGGTAAGTTTGCTTTCGGAAACCAAATCAAGTGACAATAAGTCAGAATAAATGAAATAAGCCTGGCTTATTTGGTAAAATAGTTTTATGAAACAGCCCCCAGGTCACTGAAACCGAACATTTTTGAAAACTTCGGTTGCAGTGTTATCGTGTAGACAGCGAAACCGAAGTTTTTGGCTTGTGATGTCGAAGCCTGCGCTGTTATCTCCGCCTACTGGAAACTTTTTCAGGCTTCTGATTGGCCAACATGGCTTTACAGTTGAGATTATATCACCACCTGTTGGTTAGGCATGCTCTTGACAGTGCTTCATTGCATGCGTTTGCATTTTAATGTGGATGGAGATTTTTTTAAAAATGGAAGAAGGAAAAACCCCGTTTATAAAAATATGCGTGGACGTGTGGATATGGCCTTAAGCCCGACTCACACTATGCAATTTTGGCCACGATTTGTTTGTCTGAGACAAATTTTGAAAATCCAAAAGATTCTTATAATAGCCTAAAATCTGTAGTCTTTGATCGCTAGTTTGCCATGTTCAAGACAAGCCATGATCAGAATTAGTGCTAGAGATTTTTTCTAACCGCATAAACTCCGGCACTATTATCCTCCGCTCACAGAATTCATATGATACGCTGCTTTTGCTATGATAAACACCGGTTGTGCTGCTGTTTTCATGTGGGTGTGTAGTGCTGCTTACACTATTCTTCTTAAATACGCCGGTATTGCCGCCATTCATATACTTTTAATGATAGCCAACATTTCAGCCCTGCGTGCAATGCAGCGATCGCAGTCACTGAACGTGTTATGGGTTGATAAGGTAAAACTCCAGACAAGTTTTCTTGCACGCATCCGTTTTTAACACGTCTTGACTGTCATACAGTCTGACATTAATGACAACTGAGATCTCACAGTGTGACATGATCATCATGTTCGTACAGTCTGACAAGTACAACTTTAAAAAAAAAAATCGCACAGTGTGAGCCCAGCTTTCAGTGTTGCCAACTGCTTTCAATTGAAAGTAGCTAAAACTGGTAACCAAATTTCACTAGATGATATCATAATGGCAAATTCACTGATCTATATAAAGGTGAATGTAGATCAGTGGGCAAGATGAGAACTTAGATAAGGTTTGTCCAAGAAGTTGCTATATTTGTCCCTAAACTTTTGAAAAAAGTCTCAAAAGGGGCGGGGAAGTCGCTAAATCTAGCTAAATTGATAACACTGCCAGCTTTAGACAAGACTAGACAATCTGTAGCTGTGTCCCAATTCATAGGCTACGTCCTTCGAAGGACCCATTTGAAGGCTGATTACGTCACGGCAGCGCGACGAAGGCTGTCCCAATTCAGACACCACGTCCTACGAAGGCTGCATTTGAAGACCGATTGCGTCACTGCGGCACGATGAGGACCGTCCCAATTCACGATGCATCCTCTGAAGGCTGCATTTGAAGGCCAATTGCGTCACCGCGGCGCGACGAATGCTGCCGCAATTCGAACGTGACTTCAAATGCGTCCTCCGTTTCTCCGACAAATGAAGGATACATCCGAACAAAGTGGGTGACGGTTCTGTGGCGGCCGACAAATACACTTAGTTCTATAAATGTAAGTATTGTGTTTGAATGTACTGAAATAGCTTGTATTTTTTTTCACTTGTATTTTAATTTTTTTATTATTATTATTTTAGCACTGTCATGCAAGATATGTCCACAAACTTTCTAAGCAAACTTGATGATCCAGAAATATGATTTCTGGAGTATTTTGTATGCATGTCCTGCTGTGTCATTTTGCAGTCCTGTCTTAATAATGTTCATAAGTCTTTCCTTCTGTCTTGTTTTAGGACAGTTCTGGAGAAAATGGGGCTGCTGGGAAACTTAAAAAAAGAAATGAAAGTTGTTCTGTACATTACTTTTGTAATTTGATTAGTTATTTGTAAATGAAGTAATTTCTGTGCATTGTTTGTTTTATTTTTGTATTATAAGTTGAAACTTGTAAATAAAAGACAAGAAATAATTATAAACATTGTTTATTGTTGCAAAGCAACTTATATTTTCTAAATGACAGAAATTTGCTTCAACTCAACATCAGAAAAAACAACAAAAATTAAATGAACAATACATAAGATT
>NW_015557240.1:172956-173535 GCF_001515605.1 Sinocyclocheilus anshuiensis | reverse complement strand
CAGGGCTGCTTCCGAAGCACTCGGACCGGTCTAGCCTACGGAGGACTCTTCTTGTTGCCTAGCAACCCAATACTTACATTTAAAGTGTAATTCGGTAATTGAAAGTCAAAAACTAACTATTCAGGCTCCAGTTATTTTCGTTTTCATTAACAAATAACATCTATGGCAGCTCTCTTCTCGCACCGTTGCTACACGACAGGAGCATTAATCGGGAACACCTGCTGGTGCAATCAGGAAATTCTGCGAAGGCTACACTCGGAGCATCCTTCGAAGGCCGTGTCGGCCGCATCCTTCAAAGGACCCGTCCTCCGAAGGATGCGGTCTTTGAATTGGGACACAGCTTGTGTGTGTGTGGTGAGTCCTTTTAACCAGTGCAGGTGGAATGAGAGACAGCTGCTGATTGTGACTGGATGATAGGTGACAATGAGCAGGTGAGCAGCAGGAGGGATGATGGGAAATGTAGTACAGATTAGGAGACAGAACTGATGACTGTGACATTGCCAGTAGGCGCGTTTCCATTACCCTTCAAATTGCGTAAATTGAAATTGCGAATTGAAAATACGCCTAATGGAAACGCCG
>NW_015557240.1:172686-172946 GCF_001515605.1 Sinocyclocheilus anshuiensis | reverse complement strand
TGATACATACTCAGGTCTGACGGATCTTTTGATTTGCACCATTTTCTCTCTGCTGCCCTGAGTTTGGTCCGATGTTCACGAAGAACATCGGATAACCAGGGATTAGAAGGGGCAGCCCGTGCTGGCCTGGAGGATAGAGGACAAATATCATCTAGACAAGAGGTTAATGTAGAGCATAAAGTGTCAGTTGCTGCATTCACATCCAGAGATGAGAAATGGGTAGGTGAGGGAAGAGAGGAGGATACTACAGAGGAAAGATG
>NW_015557240.1:168489-172632 GCF_001515605.1 Sinocyclocheilus anshuiensis | reverse complement strand
AAGGAGTGAATGGAAGTCTGTAGCATAAGGCTTGTCCAGATGAATGTTGAAGTCGCCAAAGACTAAAAGCGGACTGTCATCCTCCGGGAATGAGGACAGCAGCCCATCCAGCTCTTCTAGGAAGGTGGATAGAATTTGCCCAGGAGGGCGGTAAATTACCACAACCTGGAGTTTTACAGGAGCTGTTATAGTGATCACATGAGATTCAAATGAGTTAAAATTGCATAGGGGAGAGTGGGTTGTGTATTTCCAATTTTTAGAAATGAGCAGACCAGTGCCCCCACCCCGGCCAACCTGACGGGGGGTATGAGAGAAAGAGAAATTGTTAGAGAGAGCAGCTGGGGTTGCTGAGTCTTCTGGACGAATCCAGGTCTCAGTCAAGGCCAAGATGCTAAGTGTGGAGTTTAAAGAAAAAGCAGAAATGAAGTCTGCTTTGTTGACAGCTGACTGACAATTCCAGAGACCCACAGAGAAAGAAAGAGGTGCAGTAGAGATAGGATGCAGGTTAGCGATCGACATTTATAAAATATCGCCAAAGTTTTGCGCAAATCTGTAATGGAAATGCGCCTACTGTCGCCTTTTGGTTTGCTTAGTTGGGGATACTTAATTTCTGGCAATATTGTTGACTTGACTGCACAGACACTATTGGGTGAGAAGTGAACCGAGCTGGATGATGACATCACTGTTTTCTCCAGAGCTGCTTTAGCAATTAATTAAAATCATTCCATAATTGATGGACTTTACGCAGTTTTTGAACTAAACTGAATCAACAATGAACTGATTTCAACTGAATATTCACTTTTAACTATTTTCTTTTTAGAGATGCTTTACAGTTTTGAGTACTACATAATTAAAAAAATTGTAGATTATACATATTACATTAATTGAATGCAAAGAAATCAAGTTTAAAAAGATAAACTATTTTGTCATGTGCAGTATTTAATATGATTTAGTAAATCAGACAATTTATGTTTTCCCTTTTTTAGTGTACCATAATTAATCAATATATTATCTTCAGATGCAAGTGTCACAACTAGTGTTGTCACGGTACCAAAATTTCAATATTCGTTACCAATACCAGTGAAAATCCACGGTTCTTGGTACCAATTTCGGTACCAAAGCAAAACACAAAAACATGGTAATTGAACAACATAATTTTTTTTATTAATAACGTTAAACAAAAAAAGAATGTACAAAACCAATGCCATTCTTCATACTTATTTAAAATTGTTTCAAGTTTTTTCCACAAGTAATAAAAGTAAACAAGTTTCACCAAAAAGTTTTTGTCATATTTCTGCTGCCACTGAAAAACATCTGTAAACTGTTGTCTGTTTTAGAGTTTGCTGGGGTGTTTCATGATCTTCCTCAGTCTGCAGCTGTAAAAGGAAAATATAATATACTTAAGTAAAGCAATGGACTGAGTATGACCAAATGCAACATTAGATCACTGACACCAGCTAAAATATAACTTTTCAGTAAATAACAAACCTCAGCTTTTATAATAAATTTAGATAAGATTACATATATTAAGTGTATATCAAATAGATGGAAACTGTAGTATTAAAAACACTTTACAATAAAATTCCATTTGTCAGATAACATGACCTAACAATAAACAATAGTTATCTAGCAATTATTCTTCTTAGGGTTAATTTAAAAATGTACTAATACATAGATCACAAGTTCAATCTGTTAAAATTATTTAATTCACAATGAACAAACATAAATGATCAAGTGTTTGTATTAAACAACATTCACAAACATTAATGAATGCTGTAAAAATATATTGTTCACTCAGTGTAAGATGTTACTAGATCTAACTCATGTTAGATAACATGAAGTCATTGTAAAGTCTATACAGGAGATAAAATTTGACTGTACTTTTATTTAATCCAAACTGTGGATTCATATTTAATTTTAAAGGGCTTTTAAAACCTGCTAGAGTTATTCAGCCAAGAATAACAACTAACTAAAAAAAAAAAAGAAAAAAAAAAAGCCCAAAACTGTTTTTCTGATGGACTGATATGACATAAACACTGTTAACCATACATTTGTACATTCTCTAACACACATATTTTGGATACACAGTTCATTTAAAAGCCTCTGGTGTGTAAAAATAGTAAATACCATTATGTCCAACTGTTTTTTACACTAATAAAAGTTATAGGAGCATTAAATAGTTAACAAAGAAACTTCATTCTAATGCTCATTATATTAGCGTTAGCCGTGTTTATGCTAACGATTAACTACGTATACGCTAATGGCGATGTTGATTTCAATCCGACATTCAAATTATAATATGGAATAATATTCATAACAGAAGCTCTAAATATTAAACATTTTGTTGAAACTTACCTGCTTGAACTCTTTCATTGTTCGGGGTGTCGGTCTTTAAGGTGTTTTGTTAGTTTGATGCGTTTCCTCCTCTTGAGGTCGCCATGTCTCAGTGCTTTCATGAAGAGGATAGCTTTCGGATAGCACATCAAGAACCAAGCTGACCAGGTACTTGTCCCATTACCCACAGCTGTTTGTGATTTACCTAGTAACTCACCCTGATATATACCATGCTCACTTAGGCCCTGTCCACACGAACACTGGTATTTTCAAAACCGCAGCTTTTTCTATGTGGTTTGGTCATTCGTCCACACGCAAACGCAGCACCAGGTCACTGAAACCGAACATTTTTGAAAACTCCTGCCAGGGTGAAGATTTTCAAAAACTTTGTTTGGTTGCAGTGTTATTGTGTAGACAGCGAAACCGGAGATTTTGGTTCCAGCGAAACTGGAAAATTTTTCAGGCTTCTGATTGGCCAACATGGCTTTACGGTTGAGATTATATCGCCACCTGTTGGCTTGGCATGCTCTTGACAGTGCTTCATAGCACACTTTTGTGTTTTCATGTTGACAGAGATTATTTAAAAAATGGAAGAAGGAAAAACTCCATTGATAAAAATACCCGTGTACGTGTGGACATGGCCTTAGTCTGTGGTTGCTGGAGTATTGCGTTGTTATTTTGTGTTTTTGTTTCTCTGTGTTGGATTACCTTTTGCCCTTGTTTTCTGCCTGTTGCCCTGTTTTTGGATCATTGTTTGGGACTACAATAAACTGCACTTGGATCTATGTTTTCCCGAGTCATTCCGTGACAGAATACTCCAGCCATTTCAAGATCCAGCAGTTTCTCTTCCAGTGACTCAGCATCAGTGTGGAGAAGTCTGAAGGAAATCACCAACTACAAGACACCATCCCCCCTCTGCTCACTCAGCCCGCCGCCTCTTCTCACTCAGCCCGCCGCCTCTTCTCAAAAAGGCCGTGGTTGACGCTGTGTTTTGTTGTGAAAGCGAAACTACTTCATGCCGGCTGTTCTGACTCAAAGGTGTGTAAACATACCTGGCAATAAAGCTCATTCTGATTCTGATTCTGATTTATCATTTGGACTATGGATATCGGGATTTGTCCTCCTGCTACTATGAGAGAGCGGATGGCTTGACTTCGGGCTTTGATGGCTCTGCGCCAGCAGGGGATAGAGGTAGGAAGCTTCGCCCAGTTTTTCTGGACTTTGGACACTCTGCCCCAGTGTGAGATGGAGGTACTTAGGATCCTGGACAATGGTGGACAGTAACGTAGTAGTTTTACTTCGTTACTGTACTTAAGTACATTTTATCGTTACTCATAATATATCACGTGCTCCAAAACGCAGAAGTGGTGTCTGATTCATGAACGAACTGATTCTTTTCAATTAACCCATTGAATCGGTTCGCATATCGCACCAAATGAATCATATTCGTGATTCATTCACGAATTGGAATGATCCGATTGCAGCTGTTCTCGAGTCGACAACTCACTGACGAACAGTGAACTGAATTCACAAGTAAGAACCGGGAGATCTTGTGAGCGTGCGCGCGTCTGATGCTGTTAAAAGTAAGTTACTAATGTCGAATTTTAAGATTAATTATTGTAACTGAAAATCATATTTAGGTCAAAGCTGTCAGTTGTTTGTGAACTAAATCTGCTGTAAAGTGTGATCTGTTTAAGCCCACTGAAATGCTTGAATGCAGACACATTAACATCAGAGTCTCTATGTTTTAGGTCAAAAAACATTAAAATAACACAGATTAAATAAAATAACTCATGCACGTTCATCTTC
>NW_015557240.1:145424-168081 GCF_001515605.1 Sinocyclocheilus anshuiensis | reverse complement strand
CTGGGGGCATTTGGCCAGGGGTGTTTTTACACCACAGACAAGGTTTGAGAAGAAAAAAATAATTATGAAAATCTAATTATATTTTCCTTATTATATTCATTATTTCCTTATTGGTTATTATTATTTCCTTATTAGTGTGTCAATAATGCAAAATGACAAAAGTACACACTCAATTTTCAGTTAAAGGCAGTTCATCATTGAATTCAGTGATGTCATCATCCAGCTCAGTTCAGTTTAAATAGTATCTGTGCAATCAAGTCGACAATATCGCTGGAAATGAAGTGTCCCCAACTAAGCAAGCCAGAGGCGACAGCGGCAAAGGATCAAAACTCCATCGGTGACAGAATGGAGAAAAAACCTTGGGAGAAACCAGGCTCAGTCGGGGAGCCAGTTCTCCTCTGGCCAGACGAACCAGCAGTTCAATTCCAGGCTGCAGCAAAGTCACATCGTGCAGAGGACTCAACTGGTTTCTGTGGTCTTATCCAGGTCACCGTCTAGGAGACAAGGTCTTCACTGGGGATCTGTCTCTGGGGCTCATCTAGTTATCCTGGTCTCCGCTGACATTCAGGGATGTAGAGGTCATCTCTTGGTGCTGATCCACCATCTGGGCTGGATATGGACTGGATCCGGGTGACTGCAGTGACCATCTGATCTGGATACAAACTGGATCTGGTGGCTATGGTGACCTCGGAATAAGAAAAATGAACAGACTAATATTAGCGTAGATGCCATTCTTCTAACGATGTAGCAAGTACATCGGGTGTTATGGGAACACTTCACTCAAGAGCCCGCTCCAGTCCGGGAGCCCTCAGAGTCCACTTCAGAGCCCGCTCCAGTCCGGGAGTACTCAGAGTCCAATCAAGAGCCCTCTCCAGTACGGGAGTCCTCAGAGTCCTCTCAAGAGCCCGCTCCAGTCCGAGAGCCCTCAGAGTATTTTCACATATAGTTTGTTTTAAAAGAACCAAACCCAGTTCACTTAAAGTGAACAAGAAAGGGAATCAGCTGAAAGTGACCTCAGTCCTTTTGGTGTTCACATTCTAGTGGACTCAAAAGAGAACCCAGTTCTTTTTTTGGTCCTCTTCAGCAATGAAGAGATCTCAGACCCTTTCTTGTTCACACCACAACTTTATAAGAACTCAGACCCCAGCTTTCTGTGCAGCAGTGGATTTTGGGTATTCAAGATGGCGTCTTCACATGTTGTCATCACATGGATGTGGCACATTTTGAAGCAAATGACAAACAGAGAAAGAGTCAGACAAAGCAGAACTAAAGGAAAGCATCTGAAAATTGTAGCGCGGTTCTGTTATATTCCCTTTCCTTCATTTTTTGGGCAAACAAAAGAAACACTTTTATGTTTTTATTGGTTGAGGAGAGTTGACGTTTAATGTAATCATCTTTCCAAATTTCAATAAGTGCACAACTCTCCTCCTGGGACCACACAACCCCACAATCTGCCATGGTGAAAAGTTTTTTCTGTTGTTACAGCAGTGACGTAACATGGCTGCAGGTATGTCAAGCCTCCAGGTACACATGTCGAAACAAAATGCAAAGCAGACCGGTATCTCATTGCTTTCGCATATCACGAAGATATCAAACCACAAACGGACCCACAAACGAGTCTGAGTATGGTTCGCTTTTGGGTCCTTTTAGGGGGGTCTGAGATCACATGGTTTGTTCACATATACACGCTGAACTGCTCCGAGAGCGTTTGAAAGAACTAGGTGTGAAAACACCCTTAAAGTGAACCAGAAAGGGAACCAGCTGAAAGTGACCTCAGTCTTTTTGGTGTTCACAATATAGTGGACTCAAAAGAGAACCCAGTTCTTTTCTTGGTCCTCTTCAGCACTGAGATGATCTCAGACCCTTTCTTGTTCACACCACAACTTCATAAGAACTCAGAACCCAGCTTTCTGTGCAGCAGTGAAATGCTGGAGTCTGACCTACTGGAACATTTAAAAAGAAGTGGACAGGGAAGGGGGTGAGGAAGAGCTGGCAATCCCTGATCATGTCACCGGTTAAGACATTTGCAGGGCTTTAACAACGCATTTCAATCAATTTTAAAATTGAAAGGGAATATTATGTATAAAGTTAATTCAACTTGCTTTTTCCCCCCAGATAAGATAGTATTAAAATGTTTCTTTGCTACTAACTTTATATTGCTACTATATTGTTTCGCTGTTTTCATTGGCAGACACGAGATGCCGCACGCACACACGCATCACTCGCAGAGACACACAGATCGGAGATCGCGCTCACACACAGAAATATTCACGAGCATGGACACTTGTTGCCAATCGATACAGTATCGATAGCTTCGATACTGAATCGCTACATTATATTTCCCAGCAACTAGGGGGTAAATTTGATGTTTTGAAGTAACAAAACTCACAGCTTCACTTTTGCAGAATGAGATGCACACAAGCAAATTTCATCTCTCTCTCTCTCGATAATTCAAATCAATAATATTATTTATGCATTCAAATACATGTGCTATTACCGCACTACTTCATCACTGTGTCTGATTTAAAGTGGGCAGAATTCTAGATCTAAGCTGCGCCTCGGGTGGTTCTTTGCCTCTGTCATGCATTAAATAATTTAATGCACAGTTAGCCGTAGATTACATAAATGACAACAGAATTATTTTGTATTGTTCGAGTTAACAGTCGGTTTATTTATTTACTTATTTGTTTATTTATTTTTGAAAAATGTAACGAGATTATATGTCTGAAATGACATCAATAAATAATAATAATAGTAATAATAATAATAAAATATAGCCTATATAAAAATATATATACAAGTAGGCTACTTATTTCAACCTCAAGCATTACTGTTTTGTTGGTCCATAGTACAAAGCGTACCGGGACCTCATTGCTTTCACAAATCGAACCACAAACAGGAGGTGGTGGTGAGGTGGTCTGAGTGCAGTTCGCTTTTGGGTCCTTTTAGTGGGGTCTGAGATCACTTATTTGTTCTCATATACAAGCTGAACTGCTCTGAGAGCATTTGCAGGGTTCAAACGAACTAGGCGTGAAAACACCCAGAGTCCATTTCAGAGCCTGCTCCAGTCCAGGAGTCCTCAGAGTCAGCTTCAGTCTATGACAAGGGTGGTGAACGTCGGTCCTGGAGAGCCGCAGCCCTGCAGAGTTTTGCTTCAACCCTAATCAAACACACCTGAACAAGCTAATCAAGGTCTGAAGGGTTACTAGAAAACTACAGGCAGGTGAATTTTAATTAGGGTTGGAGCTGAACTCTGCAGGGCTGCGGCTCTCCAGGACCAGAGTTCGCCACCCCTGGTCTATGAGTTCATTCCAGAGCTCGCTCCAGTTTACAAGTTCACTCCAGAGCCCACTCAAGTCTATGAGTTCACTCCAGAGCCCACTCAAGTCTATGAGTTCACTCCAGAGCCCACTCAAGTCTTTGAGTTCACTCCAGAGCCCACTCAGGTCCACAAATTCGCTCCAGAGCCCACTCAAGTCTATGAGTTCACTCCAGAGCCCACTCAGGTCCACGAGTCCGCTCCAGAGCCCACTCAAGTTCATGAGTTCACTCCTGGGCCCATTCCAGTCCAGGAATCCTTTCCTGAGCTTACTCCAGTTCCTCCCGAGGTGGCGGACTCTGCTGCAGAACCTCCAGAGGCGGCGGTGTTCACTTCAGCTCCTATCTGGGCAGTGGCGCCCACTCCTGAACTCTCAGTCTGCCCTGTTACGGTCAAGGAGACCGTTGCTGAACTGTCTCCCTGTCCTGTTACGGCCATAATGGCTGTTACTAACCTCTCTGTGCTCCTCATTGCAGTCCTGCCTGATCCACCAGGGGGGTCATCTGCCTTGTCAGCTCAGCTGAGGTGGTCTTTAGCTCCAACCCTTGCTACCTGCCAAGATCCCGGCTCTGCCCTGGTCACCCGCTGAGGTTCCTGCTCGGCCGGATCATCCCTGGTCCATCTCTCCGACCCTGCCCTGGCCGTCTGCTGGGGTTCCTGTTTGGCCGGAGCCTCGCTGGTTTGTCCTGCTGCCCCGCCCTGGCCTCCTGGTCTACATCTGTCTCCAGGACCTCTTCCACTACACGGGCCTGGCCCACCATCCCTCCCCCTGGTCCGCCTCCATTCCGCCTCCCTCCTGAATTTCTTTGACTTTTTTGGCGCTCCTGTAATAGTTGAAAAAATTATAGTTGAACCCCAGTGGCTTGTAGCATGAAGCAAGATGAACAAACTCAGAGTTTCAGAGTAGGTTTATAGTTGACAAATTCAACCTGTGGCCTGTAGCACGAAGCGAGATGAACAAACTCAGAGTTGCAAAGTAAGTTTTGAGTTAACAAAACCCGATAAAGCCAACATGGTTAGGATCAGGATCAGCGGGCTCACAAAGCTTGATACAATATATAGTGATATTCTCAATGTTACTCAGAAGACAGGATACAGGTTTAACTCATTCGAAATACTAATGCTTAATGTTACACTGTCAGATATGCAAAAGAAATCTATCGTATCTCTTGCTCTGGCTACTGTGTATAGACCACCAGGGCCATATACAGATTTCCTAAAAGAATTTGCAAATTTCCTCTCAGACCTATTGGTTACTGTTGATAAAGTGCTAATTGTCGGAGATTTTAACATTCACGTTGATAATACAAATGATGCATTAGGACTTGCGTTTACTGACCTAATAAACTCTTTTGGAGTCAAGCAAAACGTCACCGGGCCCACTCATCGTTTTAATCATACGCTAGATTTAATTATATCGCATGGAATTGATCTTACTGATATAGATATCGTACCTCAAAGCGATGATGTTACTGACCATTTCCTTGTATCGTGCATGCTGCGTATTACTGATATTAACTATATGGCTCCGCGTTATCGTCCGGGCAGAACTATTGTACCAGCCACCAAAGACAGATTCACAAATAACCTGCCTGATTTATCTCAACTGCTCTGTGTACCAATAAGTACACATGAACTAGACGAAATGACTAGCAACATGGGCACTATCTTCTCTAACACATTAGAAGCGGTTGCCCCCATCAAATTGAAAATGTTTAGAAAAAACGTACTGCGCCATGGTACAACAGTAATACCCATTCTCTCAAGAGATGATGCCAACCCCTCAGAGTACCTCAGATGATGCCAACCCTGAAACAACATACAGAACTACCACATTTTGCTATAAGTTTGATTGCATCATATAATAATTGCTGTTAATAGTGTTCATCGTCTGTTTTATTACGTCTTAAATTGATTTTTCCGTACATTTCTGCCATATGTACATTAACTGACAGTCACCACTGATAAGCTACTACTAAATATTGTAGAAACTTAATTTGCTGTAAAGTTGCTTTGCAATGATTTGTATCGTGAAAAGCGCTGTACAAATAAACTTGACTTGACTTGACTTGATATAAATGTTGTCTGACAACTCAAGAGTTTGAACCAGAGTTTGTGATTAACTGCACCTGAAAGCGTGACACGTGTAGCAAACAGCCAATCACAAGAAACGTGAAGAGCATCAGCAAAGCATCAGTTTGATTCACTTCTCGCGAGAGTCAGCACAATTCACTTTTCTGCTGAGGATTAAGAGATGTCGTTATTAAAAATGTAATAAATTTAAATGCATTTACAAGGCAGGAATAAACACTTCTGCTGCAGCAAAAGTTTGGCAGCAGAAAGAAATTATATGACTATGCAAAGGAATCGACTGAATTTAATTATTTATATATAGTTTCATACAGAGCTCAAAAGGAAAACATATAAGTTTAGTCATTCTAAAGTTGGATATATTAAAGCATATATATATATATAGGAACATTACAGTTGTGCTGCTGTCTATGAAGGGTCAGAGAGCTCTCGGATTGCATCAAAAATATCTTAATTTGTTGTGACCCTTACGGGTTTGGAACGACATGAGGGTGAGTAATTAATGACAGAATTTTCATTTTTTTGGTGACCTAACCCTTTAATATCACCATAAACAAAAACTAAGCTATAATACGAAAGTAACAGTTTTGCCTAAGATAAAACTAAAAAACCTTTTATTAGTCAATGTGTAGATTACCTATCATCAAGACTTTTCTTTTTAAAATATGCAACATATTTTATGTAATAACAATCAATTTATCATTCAATAATCAATAAACAAACAAAAAAACAGAAAAAAATAAAACCTATAATTTCTGCAGTCAGGAAAAAAAATGGAAATCATAATTTTGTATTAGAACAATATAAAATGAACCTTAAATAAATGACAGATATTTCACTTTTTTTTCAGTGCACATTTTGTATGTCTTACATATTTAACACTGGGGGGTATTCCAGAAAGCAAGGTTAACTTACCGTCACATATACCCTGAACTCTCGGTTGAGAATATACATCGGTGCTGAAACTTTGCACGTTGTGTTCATATTCTGGGTTTTTCTGCTTGCTTGAACATTGTATGTTTAATTTATAAGATGTATAATGAATTTATTTTTCCAATATCATTCTTTAATGCATTAAGCTTTTTCTTTCCTTAAACTCTCCCTGTCTAGCTTTTACTAATCGGAACAATGCCTGAAACTTTGTATTACGAGCACTTCCTGTGTTTATTTGCCTCTTCAAGATGAATCGCTTATTGTTTTTCTCCATTGTTAGTCGCTTTGGAGAAAAGTGTCTGCTAAATGAATACATGTAAATGTAAATGTAAAAAGCATTTTCTTTATAATGTTTTTCAATGGGAAAACACATAAAAATGCACAATTTAGCATGTTGCGTTCATATTCTGGGCACATCTGCTAATCTGTATATAGTATTCATCATCACTAAGATGTATACTGAGTTTGGTCTTTTAATGTTAAAGTCTTAGTACATTAAATGATGGGCAGCGGAGGAAAGTAAAAGAGCCTATTACATGCCACTCTAGGTGTGGCTCAGTCAATCCTTCCATATGTTGAGTAAAAGCACACCTCTCCCCAAAAAGCAGCATCATTCACATCTGTAGTACAAATGCTGCAGGACAAGTTACACCCTAAAATGTAATATTTGTTGGAATTATGTGAACAAACCACTAAATGTATGACAAATATTAATTGATACTTGCCTTAGCAAACACTACTAATAAGGTTTAATTCATGCTAGCCTGAACCAGATCCTAGTAACACTGGATCTAATATTGTTTTTATTTAAAAATTTTTTGCTTTTCTAAATATTGAGTGTCCTATAGACGGTCTCAGAAACAAAGGTTTTTGAGAGAATCCAAATGCAGCATATTGGTAACCCAAAAGAATTAAAAACCTTGACTAAAGCACGAGAATGACTAAAGCAGGAAAGAATAATGCTGTCTGAATTCTTGCATAGTTTTGGTCATTTTGTAGTGGTGCCTGAATTCTGTGTGAACAACTACGTTCTCTGCATTCTTTCTCTCATTTATACCCACAGTGCACTCTGGTTTTCAGTGTATATTGGATGTACATTTGCTGAAGAACTACTTTCCAAAATCCAAGCAAGAGAGGACTAACGAGCTGTAAGAGAGAGTACAAGCAAAAAAGTTGATGCTTGCAGATTTCTTGATCCTACTCTAGTTTACCTTTTTCAAGAATCATTATGTGAATTAAAACATACTAAGGATCTGATTAGTTGAGTTAGATGTGTATTACTTTTGAGTTACTTTCACCAAAATAACTACAGAAGTAGAACTTAAAGGGTTAGTTCACCCAAACATTTAAATTAGCCCATAAATTACTCACCCTGAAGTCATCCTAGGTGTATATGACTTTCTTCTTTCAGACGAATCCAGTCGGAGTTATATTAAAAATTGTCTTTGATCTTTCAAGCTCTATAATCGATGCATTTTTGTAAGAAAAATATCCATATTCAAAACGTAATAATCACTTGAATCTAGCTTGCGCTCACTGTTATACAGGGAAACAGTTCCGGGCGGATGACGTATGAGGTCAGCTTTGCGCATGCAAAAGCTGCACTCAGAAGTGACGCACGCGGAGAGATCGAAGCAAAACAACGGTCACTAATTAGAAGTACAAAACGAGGATTTGTAAAGAAGAATGTCGGAGGATTTCGATATAAGCCAAGAGGAGACTTGAATATGGATATTTTTCTTACAAAAACGCATCGATTCACTACAGGAGGCCTTTGTTCACCCCCCGGAGCCGTGTGAGACACTTTTTTTTGTGGAAGGGTGCTTTTTATTTCACGTCATTTGAACCGAAGCACTGCAACACCCGCTGAGTACAACGATAGAGCTTGAAAGATCAAAGACAATTTTTAATATAACTCTGACTGGATTCGTCTGAAAGAAGAAAGTCATATACACCTAGGATGACTTCAGGGTGAGTAATTTATGGGCTAATTTAAATGTTTGGGTGAACTAACCCTTTAACATTCTAAAATGACAAAATGTAGCCTACTGCAGAGCATTTTACATTCAGTAGAGGACGATATGGTGTATTATAATGACTGTGGGCTATCCAGGCTACTAACAATATAGCTTATAATTGGCAAAGTGAAGGCTCAAGACAATGCAAGAACGGATGACAGTCAGAATCACAAACGATCCAAGTCTGTTAAAAGTATGGTATCGGTAAAGTGATTATCTGGCAATATCTGTGAATAGCTTGGGTCTATTCATATTAGACACAACAGGACTATATGTAAACTCTAATGCCATGACAAGATGCGCATACGTCCATCTCGCAAATGTACAGTCTTCTGCCTTCTTCACCCATTAGCCGCTTTTCCACTGGCCAGTGCGAGCCGGGGCTTACAGCGAGCCGGGCGGGGCTAATAGCCTCGGACCTCGAGCACAGAGGCCGAAATCATGCCGCGTTTCCACTGTCGGGCCAGTAGCCTGGCGGCACTCCTGTAAAACCCGCCCTAAACACGCCTTCACTGGACTAGGTCACACAATACAAAGTTCCACCAGCAAGAGGGAGATGAATGAAATAAATTGCTAAACAAATATATCAGAAGCTGTCGTTTAGTCTTTATTTACAAACTTGGACACCACACGTGGCTATTGACTGACCACGAACAGGAAATATAACTTGTTTGCGGCATTTTTGATTCGTTAAATGTGAAAATGCTAGTGTTTTAATAATTTTGGCCACCACTGTATGTTAACAGAGTTGAACTATACTAAGTATGAAATAAATGTATTTTAAATATATTACTTTTTTACTAGGGTAGTTCTAATTGCTTCGACTAATGGCTTGATTACCAACACGAAGAGGGTCGGACTAAGTGGGCATCCCTGTCTGCACCCTCTAGACCAAGGATAGGTGACGTCGGTCCTGGAGGGCCAAAATGTGTTTTTGTGCACACTTTTGAGAAATTATCTTAGAACAAATTTTGGAAGTTTTATACGCAACATTTTATAAATGAGGCCCCAGCACTCCAGAACAGACATTGCCTATTCCTACTATCTGGATATAAATTTAGTTTGAGGAGATTTGTAGAGCAATTGAATCAAGTCTATGAATACTACACCAAAAACAAATTTTTTAAGCACTCGGAATAAGTATGACTATTTGACACGGCTGAATGCCTTTTCGGCATCAAGGGAAACAGCTTCTTCCATGTATCTGATTAACATTAACAGTCTGTATAATATTAACAAAAAGCACCTTAGGCTATCTGAGGACAACCTATTAACTACAAAGCCTGTTTGGTCTGGCTTCACCAATACAGGTAGTAAATGTTCTATTCTCTTAAAGGTAGGGTATGTAATTTTCCAAAACACTTTAGAAAACTGATTCGGGCCGAATAGCAAAACAAACCTGTAGCCAATCAGCAATAAGGGGCGTGTCTACTCGTGATGTGGAGGAGAGAGCTTTCAGTGCATGGGACGGAAATTAGCCGAGCCGAGCGACAGAAAGATAGAGATGGCGGATAAAAAACAAAAGAGGAAAACGTCTGCAGAACGATAAGGCAAGAAGTAGGACCCGTGTAAATATCGGATCAGCTTTCCAGCGCTGGAGAGAACTCAAGGAGCGGAGGCCTGCGATCGGACGCTGAGGTTGCTTTGTTTCTTCTCAATAGGTGAGTAACACCGTGTCTACAACAGCTAAAGTCTGCCTACACTGGACGCGATCAAACGACCGTTGAAAACCATTTGAAATTTGTGTCAACATGTCATAAATAGAACCCGGCAGCAGTTTTCTGTCGGGGATTTATTGCGCCGCGCCGCTCACCTCCGATGTAGACAAGGTGTAACATTGGTTTTGCTTTGTTTCACAGAACTAATCGTTGCCTGGGTTGCGTACGTATATGTGGGGCGGAGCTATCAAAATAGGGGCAAGACCCTTTTGAGGTAGGGGCGTGTTTGTTTTGGTGATTTCAAATATCAACATTGGCTACCAGAAATCGCTTACCCTGCCTTTAACAATAATTTTAGTTACTATTTTATAGTCTGCATTAATAAGTGAGATTGGCATGTAGGAGGCACACTCTACCGTTCTGATAAATAACGGAATTTATTGCATTAGAATCTGGGAAGCATCTATCCTCTCTGGCTTGGTCCAGAACATCCATTAAAATGGTGTAAACAAATCTCTAAATTTCAAATAGAATTAAGGGGTGAACCCTCCCCTGGTGATTTATTGGAATGCAGGAACTGTATAGCTTCATTCAGCTCACATATAGAAAATGGTTTATCCAAGATCTTTTTCTTCAGATAAGGATGGTAGATTGACAGAGGAGACAAAAGCTTCCATTTGGTTCAGATCTTGGGATGTGAGTTCTTTATAAAATTCTCTAAAAGCATTGTTTATCTCTGTAGGGTTATGGGAAATGTTATATAGGAGAAATGCATCTATAGAATTTAGAATTTGCATGTTTTGGTCTTTCGTAAGCTGCCATGCCAGTACCTTATGTGCCTTCTCTCTAAATTCATAGTAACCTTGCTTTGATCTTATGATGGCCCTTTCTGCCTGATATGTATTAACCCCTGCCTGTTCCTGACCTTCTCTCCGATCTATAATCTGCCACCTGGAGTTTTCCAGGTGCTCAGTAACTGTTGGTTGTAATTTTTTGTTGCCTTTTGCTCAAAATTTGTGTTTGTATTTCACTTTTGTGTCCTCTGCTTTCAAAACTTGACATCAGTCAATCAGCCAATGCTTGTTAGCAACTGAAGAAAAACTGAAAGTTTGACATAATCCCTAAATATGAATGTGAACTAACGGTTAATTTAAGACAAACAAAGTAGACAAAATGTCCTCATATCAACTACCAAGTTCTACAACCATTAGTTCCCATTTCAGGTAAGTACAAGCACACCATCTATTCCATCTCTTTAAAAGTGGTCATCTTCTGTCAGGTAAAGGAAGACAGTGAGGAAATATAGGCCATCATTTGAGCAACTGAATGGGACAATGCAGCTGTTCACCAC
This sequence comes from Sinocyclocheilus anshuiensis, assembly GCF_001515605.1. NCBI lineage: Eukaryota > Metazoa > Chordata > Actinopteri > Cypriniformes > Cyprinidae > Sinocyclocheilus > Sinocyclocheilus anshuiensis. Next base: position 156,711 of record NW_015557240.1, on the reverse strand, counting down.
TCCGACGCACAGGGCATGTCAGCCCATCCCAGGATGCTATCATCTTACAGTTTTCTATAATGTTCCCCAACCATTTTCCTGGAGGCACACCAACAGTACACATTTTGGATGTCTCTCTTATCTGACCCATCCCTTTCAGGTCATGGAATCTCTACTAACTAGATAATGAGTCGAATCAGATGTGTTTGATTATTAGGAAGAGTGTGACAATGTGTAGTGTAACATACTGCAGTGAAATCTAACAGTAGAGATGTGTCATCCTTGTTTTGTAAAGATATTTTATAGAAGAAAACATTGTATAATGCTTCCTGTTGTTAGTGTTTTAGGTCATTGTTTTTGTTTTATGAGTGACCAATTCTGTTTCTTGAGTGAAAACATGTGTTATGGTAGAATAACTTGATTTGAAACATGTATTAAGTGTTCTGGTAGTTTTAGTGCCTTTTGGATGTGAAATTCACTGCTGAGTACAAAGTAAAAAATTGGTAAGGAGATCTGTGTGAAAAGTTCTGTTCTATAAAAGTGTCATCATACCTCAAACTTTCCTAATGTGTGCTACTGGTGTTCCATCTGTGTGTGAAGACAATACAGAGTGATTTGAATGAATGCATTCTGTCAAGTCAAGTAAACCTCAAAGGATATTCCATGCTCAGGGAATAGGGAGTGGTGAACACTGTGTTGGGACTCCGTAGAGTACTGCGAGGATTCTGGTCATCCCTTTCTCCCACTCTTCTTTCCCCACCAACCTGAGAATCCAAAATCATTTCAAAGCCATTCCCTTTTATAAAAAGATGGTAAGGAGACTAAACACAGGACATCTGAGTAGGTTTTCAGTTGAATTTACAATTAGCTGTTATTATTATTATTATTTCAAATTATATTATTGTTTTTCTGTATATTTCAATAGAATAATTCTGAATGTGTTTTAACAGCTTTCAAAGCTTTTCAGTGTTGATATACAGTGGGTACGGAAAGTATTCAGACCCCCTTAATAAATCTGCAAAAATGTCAACAATTCTGTGTTTTTCTGTCAATATGGGGTGCTGTGTGTACATTAATGAGGAAAAAAAAATAACTTAAATGATTTTAGCAAATGGCTGCAATATAACAAAGAGTGAAAAATTTAAGGGGGTCTGAATACTTTCCGTACCCACTGTATGACATATAGCGTTTTACAGGTAAAATCACCATTTCTGAATGACAAAAAGAAAATAATTAATTCAGAAGATGTGGTCATTGAAACCATTTTAAAAAAAGATTCACAGTTTGGTGCAAATATGATTCTGTTTCACTGACTGTGAGAGTTTTGACCAGTTTAAACCAATGCATGTAAGCAGTCAAAAAAAAAATAATTAAAAAAAAATCCTGTAACGCACGTAAGCACATGTGTAATTAGCTATGTAAATAGGGACATTCCATGGAATTCCATTGTTTTTTATATATATAGTTATAAATACTACAACCTAGGTGTAATCCACACCTTAACCCTAACAGAAAACTTTCTGCATTTTTATACAATTAAAAAAAGTTTTGTCTGATTTAACTAACATTTGGGTTTAAATTCATCTCCAAAAAAACATTAGTCACATTGTCAAAACTCTTCACACGGTTAGCAAAGGTTTGTAGATAAAACATTTTTTTATTGCTTTCACATGCATTTACTGACCACATCCTCCAAAATCCATTCTCGTCATTTATGCATCATCACCTGTAAAACACTACATTTGTAGTACATTTTTCAAATGTACATTTAATTCTACTGAAATGTACAGAATCTTAGCAGAACAGTGAGTTCAAATCACTGTTAGGAGAGCTCATGTACTCCATAGTGACTTGAGTCAGGCTGGATTTGCCAAAGAAATTTGGTTTTGATCCAGAAAAAGTATGGTCAATTGAAGAACGCAAAAAAAGTGCTTGGGGCATGTATCAGAAAGAAAAACATAAAAGGCATTCTGTTGCCACAGAGAATTTACCTTATCTATTGCACAAGAACAAGCTTAGCGTATTGCTAAGTGAAAAGAACAAAACCAATTTGCACACTCGAGTGCCCTGTCTCACTAAACAGTTGGGCCATAACAAGACCTCAATGTTTAATGTTCACAAATGATTAATTCAAGACATGTAAAGCATTTAGTTTTTGTGGGCCGCCCCAAGCATGGGTGCAATGTGTTCATTGTCAAACTCTAAAAGCAGATTATTTTTAATTCTTAAAAAACGCCATTATTTTATTTGAAAAAAAAAGAAAAAAAAAATATATGTAAATATATATAAAGTTTTTTTGTATATATACAAGAATATACAAGACAAACTATAATATTTTGTCAATAAATATTGTTAAATAAATAACACTCGTGAAGTGTTTCCAATTTTGTGTGCCATATGCATCAGACGTTCAGCCAAGGGTCCATGGGCATCTGAGGCTGAGGCTATGTTTGCATAAATACTACTGGTCTGCTGTTTCTTTGTTTTCTTGTGTTGCAGGTATGTGTATATGTCATGATGGGTAACACTTTAGCGTTCACTTACACAATTTCCAGCATAAGTGAACAGAATTTACAGCGTACCTTTTTTTCGTAATGATAGTGTACCTATACAGTACCTCCGTGTAGGTATAAGGGAACAATTTGCAAATTTTGGTGAATAAAGGGATAACAACCTTGAAAATGACAAATTATTTATACTGTAAGTATTTTAAAACTAAGGGGTACCTATTCTAATATTACGTGGTATGACCTACTATAACAACAGTCTTACGTTTGGGAGTGATTTAGCAATAAAATTCACTTGCTATAATAATACATTGGTATTATATTATACGCCTAGGTATTTTTTAACAGGTATTTTTTTTAACTCCAACAAAACCCTCCAGTTTTAAAAGAACACACTCCAGTCAGTTTCAAAAATGTCTCTCATCTTCGCTTCGATTAGTTTTCTTCTATTTTCCAAACATACTTCTGTCATGAGCTCCGCCAACACAGATAGACTCGTTTCAAGCGCCATTCCAGCTGTTTACAGTTCCCACTCACCACATTCACCGGTCGTTTTAAACGAACGCACACCAGACAGTTGTCACTCCTCTGCGCTTTGGTTAGTTTTCTTTTATTTTCCACACATATTCCCATCTTAAGCACAGCAAACACAGATTTCGGCACATACAGAACCATTTATGTTTGAACTTGAGTGGCGTGTTGCAATCTCTCTTATACATTGACATTCCCAGCACCATCGGGTTACTTCAGAATCAGAATTTATTTTATTTGCCAAGTGTGTGCAAACTTTTTTGGAATTTGTTTGTTTTTAAGGAGCTCTTGGTATATACATACACACTGAATGTTTTTTTTTTCATTCATCCAATTAAAAAAAAAATAGGGTAATATATGATATATATTAAATATATAAATCCCCTTAGGGCAAGTTATTTATTTTTCATTGGCTCAAGTTAAAAAATATAGATGTGAATCATTACCCTAATTTTTTTTAATTGGATGAATGAAACATTTTTTTCAGTGCATATATGACATGAGAACAGAAAGAACAATTAAATAAAACTAAAGAAAAAAAAAGAAGAATAATTTGGTATAAATCTGGAACAGAAGATCTATGTACAGATTTGTGCATTATTTACTGTACAGCTGTATAAATAAAAATATGCATATGTATTTACATAATTCTTGAGAGACAGGCAATTGCTAGAAATGGAGAAATTAATAACAGAAATCAGGTAATAATTTCTGTGTTAGCTGTTTAAAATGTAGATGGCATGGGGGGGAAAACTGTTTTTATGTCTAGATGTTCTAGTGCACAGAGATCTGTAGCGCTTGCCTGAGGGGAGAAGTGCAAACAGGTTGTGTCCGGGGTGAGAGTGGTCTGTGATGATGTTACCTGCCCATTTCTTCACTCTGGAGTTGTACAAGTCCTGAAGGTTGGGCAGGTGCATACCAATTACTATTATTATTATCAACCCAAATTGAGTCAAATCAACCCAGCTTCCTTACCCAACAGTCTTAACCGAGCGTTTGGATTGAAAAAATAACTCAGCGTTTTTTTTTTTATATGTGTACTATTAAAAGGTTTACAGTGTATGTTCTTGCTGACTCTCTTGCAAATGTAAGATTGTTGTTTAGCATAGTAGGTCATACATACCACATAATATTAGAACCCTTAGTTTCAATATACTTTTAGTACAAGTAATCTGTAATTTTCCAGGTTATTCCCTCTTTATTCTCTAAATGTTGCAGATTGTTCCCTTATACCTACATGGAGGTACTGTACAGGTAATCTGTTATTACGAACTGGTACGCTGAAAATTCGGTTGTCTTACACTGCAATCTAAAACGTTACCTCATGATGTGGTCATAATTGGCACCCTGGTCTAGATTAACACCTCAGACATCAATGAAAGAACTTAACGAGGACAAAGAAAAATCTGAGTGACCCTACGTGGGAAATGATGGTTGATGGTTAATCCAAATGGTTTGGCTGTACTGGCGATATCAGATAGAATATCAGTGGCCTCTGCATCATCATTTGCGAATATGGCACTATCATCAGTGAACATTAGATGGGTTATGAAGTCAAGATCTCCAAACTGGACACCCAACCTGCTCTAGAAGAATTTTCTCATTATCACCATAACTGCATTAAACAGTAAGGATGAAACCAAGCAACCTTGCCAAACTCCAGATCGAATTGTAAACTGAGAGCTTATTGTGGATGCAGACGCAGCTGCAAGAACTGTTCTACATTGCTTGGAGTAAGCACATTATTTTGTAGGCACATTTTCACTTTTAAACACTTTCCATAGCGCTGACCAGTATACACCATCAAAGGCTGCTTGGAAGTTGACAAATACAAATGCGGTTCACTTGCAACATTGTATGCCTTTTTGTGTGCGAAAACTAGCCTGCTTCTCTCTTGTGATCTGTTCACGATGGCTCTGTGATAGCAGTTGAACAATGTGCATGATGACCTTTCCAACAATTGAAAGTAGGCTGATGCCACAGTAATTCTTACACTCATGACTGTCAAAGTCAAAATCAAAGTCATAGTTAACTTTTAAAAAAACACTTTTAAAAAACAAGTGTTTACCAAAAAGCTGTACACGTATACTTAATTTAAAACAATAAACTAAGCCAAACATAAGACCAAAAATCATAAAACCTGCTCTCATACTGTGTTAAAAGCCAAAGAGTAGAGATGAGTTTTGAGACAGAAAGTGTTTGGGCCTGCCTAACATGGAGAGGCAAATTATTCCAGAGTTTTGGGGCTGCCATTGCAAAAGCACAGTCCCCCCAAGTTTTTAACCTTGTGCGAGGAACAACCAAAAGTAAATGCTCAGCACATCTACAGTAAGTTCCCTTGACGGAGTTTGTAGCTGTATTAAATCAGAAAGGTATCTTGGTGCTAGTGCTTTTAGCGATTTAAACTCTGACAAAATCTTAAAATCAATTCTAAAATTAACAGAAAGCCAATGAAGAGAGGCCAGAATTGGTGTAATATGTTCTTGCTTGTGCGTTACCGTTAACAAATGAGTGGCAGCATTCTGTACCATCTGCAAATGTGTAAGGGAACTCTGGCTAATACCCACATAAAGGGCATTATGGTAATCCAGGTGAGTCGAGATAAAAATAAGTATAACCCTTTCGAAGTCATTTAAAAACTGAAAAGTGTTGACTTTGGATAATTGCCTCAGCTGGAAAAAATAGCTTTAATTTCTGAATTAATTTGTTTATCCAGTTTAAATTCACTGTCTATAATAACACCCAGTTTTCCTTTCAATACTTCACTCGTACTGCGTCGCTAGAAGCTATGGGGAAAAACTAATTTTTCTTCGAGGACTGAAGACTTTTCAATCATACAGTGTAACTGCACGGCCATTGGTTCGTGCATTCAATTAAAAACGAACCAATGGCTTGGCAGTGGAGCCCGCCAGAATGGGCGGGGCCATCTGGCTATGTAAGCGGGCATTTCGCCACGGGATCTCAGATCAATTCTGCTTCAGCGACGATGATCTTCCCTTCGCTGGTCAATGGGACTTGAAGCCGCTGGAATCGAGGATGAACTGCTAGGTGACAGCATGTCTCTAGCAGCATCAGACGCGGAGGAGATGTCGGGCTCTACCATCGACCCCGGCCCTTTGCCGTCTACGGATCCCGGCGACGCCAAAACAGGGATGGACGCCAAACTTTTTCGCATCCTCTCTAAGGTGGTTGAGGAGCTGGGATTGGAGTGGTCTATACCGGAGGAGCCCACTCGTAGCCATCTGGACGAATGATTCCAGCCGGGCCACCATCAGGCCCCTCATCAGCGAGCCTCACCTTTATTTCCGGAGGTCCATGTCGAGCTCACAAAATCGTGGTGCACTCCCTACTCGGCTCGCCTTCGCACGTCCTCTTCAGCTGCGCTCTCCTCAGTTGACGGCACTGAAGAAAAGGGCTACGAAAAGCTGCCCCCTCTGGATGAGGTCGGTGGCCACGCTCCTCTGCCTACTGCCATCGGATGGAAAGTGAAGGTCGCTCACCCCTCCAAGCCGTGCAGGACAATGTCTGCCCTCGCTGGACGAGCATACTCCTCGGCTGGGCAGGCGGCTTCAGCTCTGCACTCCATGGCTATGCTCCAGGTCTTCCAGGCCAAACTCCTCCAAGCCAGACCTGATCCCTGATCCCGCGGTTTTCAAGGAACTGCGCAGTGCAACAGACATGGCCCTGCGAGCAACGAAGACAACAGCACAGGCCATCGGGAGGCCAGCTTAGTGGTGCTGGAGCGCCACTTGTGGCTAAACCTCACCGAGATCAAGGAGGCAGACAAGGTCCCTTTCCTCGACTCTCCGGTCTCCCCTACGGGGCTGTTTGGACCCGCTGTCGAGGGCTTTGCAGAACATTTCATCGCTGCACAGAAGTCGTCCCAGGCAATACGGCACTTCTTGCCTAAGCGCTCCAGCTCTGCGACCTCTACCAGTCGCCCCAGATCGGCTCCAAGTCAGCAGCCAGTGAAGCATGCGCCTTCGCCCGCTCAGCCTGCTCAGAAGCCTGAGCCTCGACAGCACTCTCGCTCAGATAATGTGCCTCAGGTGTCGTCTTGATCTTCTGGACAGGAAGAGGAGGGGTCAAAGTCTCGCCATCGCCGGACCACCCCCCAAGTGTCCACAAGTGCCCACGCAAACAACCGCTGTTATAGCGAGAAAACTAAAACACAAACATTTTCAAAAAGAGAGCAAATTTCCTCTTCCACTTATCACGAGTGTCAAGTCCCCTCACGGAGACCCACCACCCGAATAATCTAAACCCCTCACCACACGGGCTGAGGCCTGGCAGTCCATCTCCGGAGTGTCTGATCGGGTTGTGGGGATTATAAAACGAAGTTACTCACTTCAGTTTGCTCAAAGACCCCCTCGATTCAGCAGCGTGGTTCCCACCTTAGTGCAGAGCAAGGACGCTCGAGTCCTGCGCTCCGAGGTGATGAATTTACTGGCAAAAGGAGCTGTAGAGACGGTTCCACCAGCTCAGTAGAGTCTCTACTCTACTCTACTCTACTCTACTCTACTCTACTCTGAAACAGATGCTCTCCCAAATACGCCCAGGGGACTGGTTCTTTTCTCTGGATCTGAAAGACGGTTACTTTCACATCCAGGTAGCCCCCCATCACAGATGATTCTTGAGATTTGCCTTTGAGGAAGTGGCATATCGGTACATGGTCCTGCCCTTCGGACTGTCCCTGGCTTCTCGCACTTTTACGAAGTGCATGGATACGGCTCTCTTCCCTTTGAGACAGATGGGAATCCGCATTCTGAATTACCTCGACGACTGGCTCATCTTGGCCCAGTCGGAGGCCGAGCTAATATCCCACAGATCGCTCCTCCTCAGCCACTTAGAGTGCCTAGCACTCAGGGTCAATTTTGCCAAGAGCTCACCGTCTCCCAGCCAACTAACTTCGTTCCTGGGAGCAGTTTTCGACTCAGTCCACATGAGGACAACGTCCACTGGCCATACAACAGCTCATGGCTTGCTTCAAAATTGGAGCCTCTCGCCATCTCAAAGCATTTCAGAAGATTCTGGGACCTCATGGCCTCTGCATCGCCGGTAATACAGCTGAGACCCCTTCAGTACTGGCTGAAACCACTAATTCCGCCCCATGCGTGACACCTTCGTGTCAGGGTGAGCCAGGCCTGCGTGACAGCTCTGGCCCCTTGGAAAGACTCACAGTGGTTCAAGCAAGGCGTGACCATGGGCATTATTTTCAGAAGGAAGGTTGTCTCGACGGATGCATCCAACATAGGTTGGGGAGCTCTGTGCGAGGGCAAACCGGCCTTTGGCTCCTGGTCGGACATAGAATTTCGGTTACACATCAACTGCCTCGAAATGACGGCAGTATGTCGAGCCCTTCAGACCTTCTTACCGGACCTGAAGGGATACCACGTGCTAGTCCGTTTAGACAGCATGACAGTGGTATCTTATATAAATCGCCAAGGCGGGCTCACCGCGAAACGACTTTTCGAGATGGTAAAACACCTCTTGGAATGGGCACATCTCAACCTGCGTTCATTGAGGGCAGCACATGTGCCCGGCATATTGAACCAAGGAGCAGACATGCTATCTCAGAGCAATGTCCCCTCAGAGGAGTGGATGCGCCACCCACAAACGGTTCAGAAAATCTGGGAGATCTTTGGCAAGGCAGAGGTCAACCTCTGCCTCAAAAGAAAAACTCTCACTGCCCAATTTATTTTTCGAAGAGCAAGGACGTGTTGGCCCACGATTGGCCCAACCTCCTCCTGTATGCTTTTCCCCCGATTGCTCTGATCCCTCAGGTAATCAGGCGAATCAGGGAACACAGACACAGGGTCCTTCTAGTAGCCCCTCTCTGGAGAAACCACCTTTGGTTCTCGGAGCTGTCTCAGCTGCTGATAGGAGCCCCATGGCCCATTCCCCTGAGGCAGGACCTTCTCTCTCAGGTGAACAGGACGATTTGGCATGCCCAGCCCGAGCTGTGGGCTCTGCACCTCTGCGCTCTCGACGGGAATCAGCAGATCTTCCCGAGAGTGTCCTGAATACTATATTGTCCACGAGACGCCTCTATGCCCTTAAATATTCGGTCTTCTCCACCTGGTGCATAACCCGCAGCGAAGACTCGACTTCCTGTGACATATCGGTGATATTGTCCTTCCTACAAGAGCTGTTGAACAAGGGCCGTTCCCCTTCCATGCTCAAGGTTTATGTGGTAGCTATAGCAGCTTTCCATGCTCCTATAGCCGGACAGTCTATGGGCCAGAACAACATAGTTTTTTGTTTTCTGAGAGGATCCAGGAGGCTCAATCCGCCTTGGTCCCCCACGGTCCCTGCGTGAGATCTGCCCACGGTCCTGAGGGCCCTCAAGGGTTCCCCCTTTGAGCCACTACAGTCTGCGGACTTAAAAACCTTATTGTTGAAAACCCCCCTGCTACTGCGTTAGAATCGGTTAAACGAGTGGGTGACTTGCAGGTGCTCTCGATAAGCCCTGCCTGTCTTGAGTTTGGGCCTAACGACTTCAAAATTGTCCTAAAGCCAAGGCATGGATACATCCCTAAAGTGCTCCACACCACAGGTTATTACCCAATGCCCCATAGGAGTTAGAGCCCATTCCACTTGGGGCGTGGCCTCGTCTTGGGCTTGGTATAGCTGTGTGTCCATAGCAGACATTTGTGTGGCGGCCGGCTGGGCCTTGCCGTCCACCTTCGCCAGGTTCTTTAACTTGGACATTCTGACCTTACAGGCTCGGATTCTATCTGCTTAAAGGGGCACATACCTGCCTAAAGGCGGGTCTAATCCTTCAGGCTTTGCCTGACTTCATGTATGCTCTTGGCCCTTTCAAAAATGCTGAGGCTGTACAAAATAGTTGGAACGATTATCCAAGGCTGGGTTGACCTCAGTGAGTTCAGCCCTCTTGCCTCCTGCAGGGCTTACCCTGCTTATACTTGGTCCCTCTGAGTCTTAATTGCCAAGGCCAGTTCATGTCAGTCGTTCCTCTTTTATAGCACGGCGGGATTGTATTGGTTCCCCGTAGCATCTAGCAACACAGTACGAGGGAAGTATCGAAAGGGAACGTACTTGATTACTTATGTAACCTCGGTTCTCTGAGATACGGGAACGAGTACTGCGTTCCTTGCCATGCCATGAGACTGCACGACTCAGTGTCATCACTTCAGTCGAATTTACCTGAGATTAGATCGGCCATTTCTAATTATTGGGGGGGACTTGTCCCCTTCAATGTCTATGATGGTTACAGCCCTGATTGGATGCCTCTACCACCGGTGTAGGAGCAGTGCTGTCTCAGCAGCAGGTGAATCCAGCCAGACACCATCCATGTGCCTACTTCTCTAAGAAACTCATCCCGGTTAAAAGGGACAACGACATTGGCAACAAGGAACTCCTAGTCATCAAGCTCGCACTAGAAGAATGGAGGCATTGATTGTAGAGTGCTCAGTAACCATTTACTGTACTGACTGACCACAAAAACCTAGAATATTTATGAGATACCAAGAGACTAAATCTCCACCAGGAAGAGGTACTTTATTTTTCACTCGCTTCAACTTCTCCATCTCTTATTGTCCAGGCACCAAGAATGTCAAGGCAGATGCCCTCTCCTATCTTCATGCTCCTGAGAAGACTACAGAGGAGCCTGAGCCCATCTTGCCTTTCAATCTGTTTGTGAGCCCCATCTAGTGGTCTTAATGCCAACCCACCTGTGCAGAGGACTCATCTGGTTCCCGTGGTCTTGTCTCGATGGCTGTCTAGGAGACAAGGTCTTCACTGAGAATCTGTCTCTGGGGCTCATCTAGTTGACCTGGTCTCCGCTGAAATTCAGGGCTGTAGAGGTCGCCTCTAGGTGCTGATCCACCATCTGGGCTGGATACGGACTTGATCTGTGCCCGCTTATATAGCCAGATGGCCCCGCCCATTCTGGCAGGCTTGTTATTAGTGTTTTAGGTTAGTGTGTATGCTTTCTGAGCGTACCAACGTCGATCCATGGAGGGATTACTGTAGACGCGTATTCAGTGTCAAGTAATTGGATGCAAGCCGTAACCCCTAGAAAGAAACAGACTAATATTAGCGTAGATGCCATTCTTCTTATGACGTAACAAGTACATCGTGTGTTATTGGAAGTGTGTTATATCCCAGTTCCGTTGACCTAATTAATGCAGCCTAACAATCCTTTAACGGATTTGAGTAATGGAATTGTGTAAGCGTGTTATGTGTAAGCCAGGTTAAAGAGATGGGTCTTTAATCTAGATTTAAACTGACAGAGTGTGTCTGCCTCC
>NW_015557240.1:143923-145277 GCF_001515605.1 Sinocyclocheilus anshuiensis | reverse complement strand
TTAGATATATTTTTGAGATGGAAAAATGCAGTTTTACAAATGCTAGAAACGTGGCTTTCAAAGGAAAGATTGCAAACAGCACACCTAGGTTCCTATAAATATAAGTACGATTTGAACCGTGCTAATGCACTTCCATTAATGCCAACAAAGTTTTCTAGTCTATTCAAAAGAATGTTGTGGTCGATAGTGTCGAACGCAGCGCTAAGATCCAGTAGCACTAATAGAGAGATACAACCACGATCAGATGATAAGAGCAGGTCATTTGTCTCAGTACTATGATACAGTCTAAATCCGGACTGGAAATCATCACAGATACCATTTTCTAAGAAGGAATATAATTGTGAGGATACTACATTTTCTAGTATCTTAGGCAGAAAAGGGAGATTCGAGATTGGTCTGTAGTTAACTAGATCTTTGGGGTCAAGTTGTGTTTTTTTACTGAGAGGCTTAATAATGGCAATGGCAATGGCAGAACTCATATTCAACCATGTCTTCAGATACTTCAAGATCCCTGAAGATATTGTATCAGACCGGGGTCCTTAGTATATTTCCAAGGTATGGAAAGCTTTTTCTTACTACAGCTTGTGAGTGGTTAGACGTTGAGTGTTTCTTGTGGCGCTAATGTTAATTAATTGATGTGAGCTTTATACTCCAACTGAAAAAATGCAGTGTTTTATATGGTTATTTTATTTTGATGGTCCCCTTAATCAATCGACTATAAGCAACTTTGCAACTACATGCCATCTAACTCTCATTAGAGTATTAGTATGCTCAAGAATGGTAGACTCTAGTATGGTAGAATAAGTTGACGTACTTGCAAACACTTGTACACTTATAGTCAGTTTATCTGTTGGTTGACCATCAAAATAAAGTGTTAGCAAATATTTACAGTAGCAGACATACTAATACTCTAATGACCGCTAGTTGATATGTAGTTGCAGAGTCACTTATCAACAGCTGTTTAAAGGGTACCATCAAAATAATCAAACTGATATTACAATAAAAATAGTTCAAAGCAAATGTGTCATATTACACATTCATCTGATCTGATATCTGATCTTATGGCTGTTTGAGAGAAAAAAATTTCATTATTATTATCATTATTACTACTATACCCTTATAATGTATTATAAATACGGGCTTCATAGAAAGTGTTACCAAGCTTTCTTCACCCTCCTAGGTGTGACTGTGAGCCTGACGTCTGGTTATCATCCTAATCAAATGGGCAGATGGAGAAAAAAATCCAAGAGATTGGTCGCTTTCTACAAACCTTCTGCCATGTCAACCAGAGCTCTTGGAACTGGTTACTACACAGTAAAACCACGAGTGTTAAATTAACACTGCTCGGAGCATA
>NW_015557240.1:134696-143039 GCF_001515605.1 Sinocyclocheilus anshuiensis | reverse complement strand
TGTTTTTCTTTTTCTCCTTGTAGCTGGAAATCAGCTCACAGACAATTTGCGGGCTATATATTTGAATAATTACAGTCTCGCTGGAGAACTCCGGTCTGACGCACTCGGGTTCTCGCGTTATTTCCTTATCACTTCTCGCGTGTGTTTTGTTGTGAAACGTAGTTTGCGGACCAGACAGAGCTGTCAGCGATTCTTCCTATTGTGAAGTCATGCAGTGTGAAACCCCCTGTCGCTGATCCATCGTGCAATGTGAACACAGCAGCAACTGAATGCTACCCCATATAGTCACGCAGTGTGAAAACAATGGCGATCCGACGAGTTTGAAAATCGTGCAGTTTGAACGCGGCATAAGGCTGTGGCTGAAGTCAGTTGTAGTTCTTGTGTTTCTCTTTTCTTCAGTGATTGTGCTTGTGAACAGCAGCTGCTCATCACTAATGCTCAATCAGCACTTAATTAATCACATAATTGTCTCATTAACTTTAACACTGCGTCAGTGTTACCTTAACACTCTTTTAGAGTGGGACCATATATGCTCCGAGCAGTGTTAATTTAACACTCGGGATTTTACTGTGTAGGCTGGGCCGAGTATACCCAAAATTCCCTTCATCAGCCTGCCACTGGACTCATTCCCTTCCAGTGCATGCTTGGTTACCAGCCTCCTCTGTCCCCATGGTCTGCGGAACCATAGGAGAGTTGGAGGATCTGGGACACAGCTCACCATCAGCTTCAACGGTGGTTTCAGGTGGACATCTGGCGGACCGATACTCCAACTTTCCAGCCTGGAGACATCAGGATGTGCCCGCCCAACACCAGAGGCGAACAGTAACTAAGTACATTTACTTGAGGATTGTACTTAAGTACACTTTTTGAGTATCTGTACTTTACTTGAGTATAATTTTTTCTGGGAACTTATGACTTTAACTTCACTACATTTGAAAGACAAATATTGTACTTTTCACTCCACTACATTTCTATCAAGGTCCTCAAAGTATAAAGTAGTTACTTATGTAGCAGCTTTGAAAGTCAGTGGGTGATTTTTTTTCTTCTCTAAAATGTGACTTTCTTTTTTTTTTCAGACAGTTTATCAGTAATCTCAATAATAAGAAGTTAATATTGTGGTATATATTAGACACAATATTGTCTGATTTTGCTAAATTGTGTACGTGAAAATATTACCTATAAAGCCACAGAATAACTGTTGTGCATCTCCTAATAAAACACAAGTACCACGAGAGCGAGTAGACAGCATTTTTTAAATTTTTGTTGTGATGTCAAATAAGCCTTGCTGTTTTGCTTTGTTGTTAAAGCAGTGTTGCTGTTGTAAAAGTTGTACGTAGGTGTAATGTATTCTAAGTTGCTTCAGAAGTATTGCAAGTATTACATACAACAATAAAACAGTGCATTGACATAAAGGCAATTTACTTTTGGTACTTCTGTACTTTTACTTAAGTAAAAATCTGTCTTTACAAATTTTACTTGTAATGGCATAATATTTGACCAGCGGTATCTGTACTTTCACTCAAGTAATGGAGTTGAGTACTTTGTCCGCCTCTGCCCAGCACTAAGTTCAGTCCCGGATTCAGTGGCTTCATCATCACCCGACAGATAAATCCAGTCACATATCAACTGCAACTCCCGGCACATTACAAAATTCACCCTTCATTCCATGCGTCACTCCAAAGTTTCCTTACTTTAGCAAAGGAAAACCAGTCTCCTCTTAGCTTATATCAAAATCCTCCGACATTTTTCTTTACAAATCCTCGGTTTGTACTTCTAATTCGTGACCGGCATTTTGTTTTGTTCTCTCTCCGTGTTCATCACTAATCACGCTACAGTTAGATGTAGTGTTTATAAGTGTGAAGAGAGAAGTGTTTATTACATTTGAAATATGGATATTTTTCTCACAAAAACGCATGGATTCACTACAGGAGGCCTTTGTTCATTCCCCGGAGCCGTGTGAGGCACGTTTTATTATGGATGCGCGCACTTTATTCAACGTCTTGTGGACTGTTGAGCAAAAACACCCACCCACTGCAATGATAATGCTTGGAACAGCCAGGACAATTTTTAGTAACTCCGATTGGATTTGTCTGAAAGAAGAAAGTCATATACACCTAGGATGCCTCGAGGGTGAGTAAAACACTGACTAATTTTCATTTTTGGGTGAACTAACCCTTTAACTGTTCCACAATCTCATTTAAGGCATAGTGGAGATTGTGCCTTTTCAGTTGCGGCCCCCACACTTTGGAATGTCTTGCCTCTATTCATAGAGTCTTTGTCAACTATGGACATTTTTAAAAGGAACTTAAAGACTTAAAGATTTATTTATCAGGCTTCTGGCATTTGAGCGGGTCTGTTTAGTGTAAGTGATTTTGTTGTACAATTTATATTGTTGTCATGCTGTGTTGATTTTGTATGTTTGTAATGTTATTTTTTAATGTGTTTAATTATCCCTGTGCAGCACTCTGGTCCATTCTTATGGTTTTGAAAGTGCTTTATAAATGAACGTTGAGTTGAGATGTGTGCTGAATTACAGGAACTTTTAGGCATTTTAACAACATTTTGATAGCTTAATTTCCCCTTTAACAACCCATGTGATCTCTGAATGCCCATGTGCGATTCTAATGAGGTGAAATGCATTTAGAATAGGTGGACCTGTAACATGCTCAAACTTACCACATTCTCTGTTTTACTGATCCATGTGCAGGTGACAGAAAAAGGCATAATCCGTTCCTAAAGTCTGTGTGTACTGCTAAAGGGTGGGACAAATCATGTTGCATAAACAAAGATCACACAAGCATCTTTGGATTATCTAAACCACCATGACTCACAGCATCTACAATATTTGATCATACATACAGTCATAAATATAACTGGAAGATTACTTTAGAACAATGTACATTTAGTGTGTGGTGTGCTTTGGAAAAAGTGTATTTTGGTGAATGTGTGTGTAAAGGGAAAAGTTTTGAAGTGTAGGAGTAATATGAAAAAGGACAGAATGAGGAGACAGCATTCTTAGGCTGCATTAAATGATCTCTTTGTTTGGTACAAAAAAAAAAAGTCCACTGTCTAAACAATGATTGTCCCTAATGCACATTGTTTTCAGACAAAATCACATTCTGTGCCCTGTGCTATTTGGGTCACTCACACTCAGAAAGACAGAGAGACACACGTGATGTATTCATGTATTCATACAAATATACTTATGTAACCACTGACTTGCATTTCAAATTTAAAAGGAATGGAAATGTAGGCAAATTTGCTGAAGTAGTTCAGCTGAGAAGGTGACAGAGAAACAGAGAAGGGTCATTCCTGGGATTTGGTAATATTTATATTTTTTTTGTGTAAAAAGCATGATTCATTTTCTTAAATACCCCACATAGTTAGGCATATATCAAACCTCCAACAAATCATATGTTCTTACCTCAGGCATTAAAGACCTTTTATTTGTATTTATCACACAGCACTATAACACTGTTGTTTCACTCTCATATTGTGCCCTTCTTTCTGTGTCCACATATCTGTATGCCCAACACTGTCTTTTCACCTCTGTTGTGGGTGCCATTTTTGATGCTTGTCAGTTTATTTTGATATCTTTTAAAAAACATACCACATATTTGAAGTTTAAACAGGTATTCTCACCTAAAAACTGCAAAAAAATACAACCTAAAAACTACATTCCATGACACAACAGTAATATTTGTAAAATACTGGTCAACACACACATTATACAGGATTCCAACCATTATAAAGGATTTCCTGGAGACGTGTGTGTCACGTTCTTTAATGTTCCGCCTGGAAACAAAGATGCAGTGATGCCAAACCCCTTAATAGAAGAAGAAAGCCATTGTGTCAACTGTGACAATGAGCCAAATGTTGGATTTTCAAAAGCATGTGAAATATGTTCGTGGCATAGTCTTTAAAATACGTCCAAGAGTTCTACACTGTTATTTATTACTGTCTACACTGTCTACTCTACACTGTCTGTTATTGTAGGGACATTTCAACACCCCTAAACATGACATGGCAGAAAACGAAACATGATTGGTTGCTTTACCTGTCAGTCATATGGCCTCTTGGGTGGTCCCTGGCCATTCAAAGTGACCAAGGTTCTCCAACCTTCTTCTGCCATCAGTCTGAAGGTATAGCTATATATATTAGATTAGATTAGATTCAACTTTATTGTCATTGCACATCCAATGACCGCACATTAGCGAGGAAAATGCTGGGTAAAGAGAGCCGGAGCGGTGTTAGCTTTAGCTTAGTTCGTAGCCCACCGCGCTTACCCCGCCTTTGTTTACGATCACGACGCCGCCTGGGAGCACTTCCGCCCGGCCGGGTAGAGTGCGTAGTCTCGGGTGGTCTGGAGATCTCAGGGATGAGTCGAGGATTGGTGATAAAACTGTTGGAAAAGTGCACACCAATATCCAAAAGCTCCTGTCGGGTGTAAGATGTTAAAGCAAAGCTGTTCAGTGCGAACAGGCCCGAGATGAGCAGGAAAAATACTACAAAATTGCTGTATAGTACATTCAGAAGATATGTAGACATTTTTTAATTGTTGCCATGATGGGGTTTCAAGTGTACAAGGATCTGAAAAAAATAAATATATTTTTAACATAATTAGCATAATGTTGCAACATAACAAAATGCAAAAAAAAAAAAAAAAAGCCCCTGAATATTTTCTGAACGCACTTGATTTACAGTTTATATCTTTATATGTAACGCATCGACCATTACAGTAATATCTGTGGTTTGTTTCTATCATAAGATCTATGTCCGTTATATTTTAAATAATTGTCTGGTCTTATTTGTTTATTTTAATGTTACATTTGATTTAATGAATTCTAGGTTTTTCATCAATTCACAAACTCCCTGCAGTTCCCTCACAAACCCCCAATGGTTCGCAAATGTGCTCTAGCCCACATGGTGTGACTGAAATCAAATACAAATACTAAAGAGAGAAATGAAGCGAGAGGGATAGGTAGGGAGAGACATTCCTGAGTCACACTACGGGCAGGACTATGTTTGCTTTCTTTCATCTGCCTCTCGTAATCTCGCTGAAAGGTAGAGATGTATGCAAAGGGTGTACGTCTTTTGACATTTAGATATCATAGGAAACTAAGAGACACTTCTAAATAAACCAACAAAAAATATAATTATTCAAATGATCAAAGCCCTTAAATATGTGCTACTATAAATTTATTTTGATTTTCTTTGTAAAATATTGTTTTGTATTTAGCTTGGCTGTAAATGATTGAAAACAATATCTTCTGATGATTCATTTTTGTCTCAGTTGGCACAGATAAGCATATACATTCAGGAAACCTAAACACTGCTCAGTTTTCATATGGTCCTAATTCATAGAGTCAAAGTAACACTGAATCAGTGTTGCAGTGTTAAAAAAAAAAGAGAAGAGATGTGCAGACAGCACAACTACAACTGACTTACAGTCACACAGCCTTATATGAAATCAACTGCAAATTAAATTAATGATATCTCACCAGAGCATGCTTAAACATCTCCGAAAACATCATTTCAGTGTTCAATTATTATAAACCATTTTGTCTATATTTCTTTTGTATGGTCTGATTGAAGTCACCGTTATGGTGATTGACTTTGTTGTGGCGCCATTACGGTGCCCTTGACATTGGTTGAATCAATTCTTTCAGCAATTGTTGAAAGTGCATGTTATCACTATTGTCTCCAATATTTTATGCTCCTGACTGCAATGACATACATTTTACTTTGTACATTTTTGGAATCAGTGACTAACAGCTGGATTTTGACACGAGTTCTCAAATTAACAGTAAAGTCTTTAAAAATATAAATGTTCAGTTTTGAACTTTCATTATCAAGAGCTCTTTATTAGCAATAGCACTTCTCATAACCCAAGCGATTGAACAATCTGTTAATGATTATGCTGTTATTTGGGATTTTCCTTTGTTTTCATAGCTCTGAATGTTTTAGTTTTGCAATGTACACAAGCTCTTTTAAACTGATTTTAACTGATTTGTGCACAGATCCTTTGAAACAGAACATACATCTTTTGAAACGTTTCACTGGTTTGCATTTTTACTTTTTTATTCAAAACTTCAGATAACATTGATTATTAATATAACCATTACTAAAACAACTAAAATGTTCAGTTCTACTGTTTGACAGAACCCCAGCAACCCCACCCATAAAAATAATGTATGCTACAGAAACATCGATGACAAACCAACAGCAAAGAAACCAAAAAAGACCTGGGAGAGAAAGAAACTTAGTCCAGAAGCCTTATGACGGGCAGCAGTGAAAGCCGAAAGGAAGCTGCAGCACCGAGTACCCTTCTGTCGACCAGAAAGATTACACAAATAGGCACCTGGAATGTACAAACAATGTACGAGACAGGGAAAGTGACTCAAATAGCAACAGAAATGTGCAGTTATCACCTTGAACTTCTTGGACTTTGTAAAACCAGGTGGACTAAGTCCAGCTGGCGATGACTGACAACAGGAGAACTTATCTTGTTTTAAGGACATGAAGAAGACAGAGCACCACATACAGAAGGATTTGCCCTCACGCTAGGGAAAGAAGCACAGAAAGCACTCATCGGTTGGGATGCTAAAGGGCCAAGACATATGACTGCATCCTTCATGACCAGGAACAAGTACATCAAGATGAATGTGGTGCTAGGCTACTCACCAACCAATGACAGTAGCGAAGACAATAAGGACAGTTTTTACAGCCAAATCAGTGGCATTCTGGAAAAGCCGAGCAATAAGGACATTACCATCGCTATGGGCGATTTCAATGCCAAGATAGGCAAAGATAACAGAGACTTTGAACAATTCATGGGACAGTTCGGCCTGGGAGAAATTAACGAGAATGGAGAGCAGTTTGCCGACACCTGTGCCACGAACAACTTGGTGATTGGCGGGAGCATCTACCAACACAAGAGAATACACCAGGCGACATGGATATCACCAGACCATGTGACTGGGAACCAGACTGACCACATCTGTATCTCAAAGAGGTTTCGACAGTCGTTGCTGGATGTCCGAGTTAAGGGAGGAGCAGATGTCGCTTTAGACCACTTCTGACGGCAAAGTTGAAGCTCAAACTGAGGAAAAACTGGACAGAGAAACAGAAGAAAAACACAGCTGAAAGACACAGCTATAAAGGAAAAGTTCAAGCTGATGCTCACCAACAGGTTCCAAGCTCTCCAAGAACTGCACGAAGAAGACTGCTCAGAGTTAGAGAGCCAGTGGAGGAGCTATAAAGGGGCAGTTATCGGGGCTTATGAGGAGGTCATTGGAAGGAGAACGTCACAGCAGAAAGACTGGATGTCAGCAGAGACCTACAAGAAAATCCAAGATGGGAAGAATAAAAAGGGAGCATTTAACACCAGCCGTACCACAGCGACAAAAGCAAAGGCACAGGAAGAATATAGTGAAGCAAACAGAGAAGTGAAAAAGAGTGTGAGAAGAGACAAGAGAGAGTATGTGTAGGGACACGCCAAGCAGGCAGAAGAAGCAGCAGCAAGCAGAAACATGAAGCACACTGTAAAATCTAATTAGTTGGGCTTACTTAAAAAAAGCATGCAAACCGATTGCCTTGAAAAAACTAAGTAAAGTGAAATAGGAATAGTATGTTGTACTGACAAATGCTTAGTTAGTATAGTTTACTTACCTGACTCCCAGAGTGCATTGCGGCATGAATAAATTATGCAGTTGCTTTGTTTTACAGTTGTTGATTTTATTTGACAATTTTATTTGCTGTCTTGTGTCAGTAGTAGCACAACAAAAAGAGCAAATAAAATGGTTATTGTTACAATTAACGAAAATAAATGAAATTTAATTATTACCATTGTTGTGGTTCACGTGCTGAATGTTTAAGTCTGTGTGTGACTTTAGCATATTACCATACACTATCTAAGGATTATATAAACCCAATTAAAATCATCTCAAGATATTTACGAAAACTGAAACTGGAAAATCTTCATTAATAAACTCACACTCAAAACAAAGCACTACAGCTTTAATAAGAAGATAGGTCACTTTATAAAAGCAACCTATTTACGACTTTTCTTCTCTTGAAATCAAATAACTGATTTCATGATGCATTGTTGCATTAACAAGAGAAAAATTATAATAGCATAAACGAAGTTCAAAGTGCCCAACCAAAGGGAATGCTAATCACTATAATGGTAAAAAAAAAAAACATTTTAGGAAAATCAACATCAATTGAATATGAAGTTAGCTTATGGGATGTTCTCTCAAATATTTCAGTTGTATTGAAAATTCAACATTCAAGATGACTTTGGGAAACGAGTGAATGCAACTAGTGAAAGATAACTGCAGA
>NW_015557240.1:123019-134541 GCF_001515605.1 Sinocyclocheilus anshuiensis | reverse complement strand
AGTAAAGATTACTAATTAAATCTAAGTAAGGTAAACTATTGGATTTTACAGTGCAGCTCTAAGACACCATGAAGAAGCTTGCAGGGAAGTTCCAGCTAGCATAACATCCAGTTAAGGATAAAGTTGAAAGGGCCAGTTGAAACAAAGTTGAAACAAGACCGGTCACGGTCCATATAGCAACATTGCACATTGTTGTGGAACAGTCCATTGAGTGGAACTCATCGCTGTATGTCAGTTTTGTAGATTATGAAAAGGCGTTTGACAGCATGGACAGAGAGGCACTGTGGAAGTTATTATGACATTATGGAGTCCCACAGAACATTTTAAACTTGATCAGGAACTCCTATGAAGGGATGTCGTGCAGAGTGGTGCATGATGGGCAGCTGATGGGCAGCTGAAAGAAAGTTTCCAGGTCAAGACAGGAGTGAGGCAAGGCTGTTTGCGCTCTCTGTTTTTGTTCCTCCTGGTTATTGACTGGATCATGAAGATTATAACCAGTGGGAAGAAAAATGGGATACAATGGACACTGTGGAGTCAGCTGGATGACCTCGATTTTGCAGATGACATTGCGCTCCTGTCCCACAGCCACGAACAGATGCAGGACAAGTTTTCCCACCTCCTCAAAATTTCATGTCAGGTGGGGCTCTACATCCACAGAGGCAAGACAAAGATCTTGAAGGTCAATACCATCTGCGAAGTACCAGTGAGGCTGGATGGCGAAGCCCTAGAGGAGGTGGAGTCCTTCACATACCTCGGCAGTGTGGTGGATAAACAGGGGGGACAGATGTGGATGTGAAGACCATACTCAGCAGGGCCTGTGCTGCATTCATCCAGCTGAAAAATGTCTGGAGCTACAAGGAGAACAGCCGTCACACCAAGATACGTTTGTTTAACTTGAACGTCAAGTCAGTGCTGCTGTATGGAGCAGAAACATGGAGGACTACAAAAGCCACCATGAAAAAGATCCAGGCCTGTGCAACCAATGTCTCTGCTGGATTCTTTCAATTCACTGGCCATCAGTAACCGATTTGTGGCAGAGGACAGATCCTGAGAAGAAAGTGGGGATGACTTGACTTAAGAAAATCAGTATCCAATATCATTAGACAGTCTCTGACATGGAACCCGCAAGGAAAAAAGAAAAAGGGGATGGCCACGGAACACCTGGTGCCGAGACCTGGATGCAGAAGTCAAGCTGACAGGAATGGGATGGGGCCAGCTGGTAATGGGTAGCACAGAATAAAAAATGTTGGAGAGCGGTCGTCGATGGCCTATGCTCCAGGAAGAAGCAACGGGCCTAAAAAGACTGTCAACAGAGGGAGCTAAATAAATTACAAAGTTATAATTATTGTTTGTAAATTGTAAGTTGTAATTGAAACAACAAAAACATTGTAACAAGCTATATGCTTGAATGGTTACAATATTATGATGTATGAAATATAATTATTAATTGATTACACTACTCGTTACTGGAAAAAGTAATATTATTACTGTAACGCATAATAATCTAAATTCACTCTACTAATGATGTCGCTAAAAAGAGTAGAAGATCTGCAGGCCCAGTCAATAGTCTCCTCCTACTGAGACTTTAGGTGCCAATTTATGGTCTTGCCATTGGCCAATAGACTTTACATGTTTTCACACATGCTTCAGACACCAGCATCTTTCACACATGCCATGACCCAGCATCTTGTTCTTTTCTCATGTTTTTAGTATAAGTTAAATTCACAGGGAAGTCTTACGTATTGTGTTATTTATTTATTTGGAGGTGTTTTACACATTTCAGAGTATGTCATTTTCTGTAGGCAAAATAATAATAATAAAATTGATGCAATTTTTACAGTGATGATCGAGTGATGACAGTACAAAACTAGAAGCAAAACAGTCTGTTTATTCACTTATTTGTCACACATTAAAACATATGTTTGGTGAAAATTACCACTGGATTAAACACTACTTACAAAACACAGATATGGTGTTTTGGAAAATGAAAATGAATAAAAAATATTATTTAATTAATTAATTAATTCATATATTCATACATTTTTTTCTAAAACAAGGCACTGTTATTTGGCAAAAGAAGGCATTTAAAATATGAACTCATATGAATTGATCCATGTAGCCTATCAACAAACATTTCAATTTAATAACCCCATTTACATGTTTCCTGTTTCCTTTACGACAGTACCATGATACATGCATGTGCTTTCCTCTGCTTGCAAACATGGCGCAGCACATGCAGGTTCTATGTCAGAACGCCGGCTCCTGCATCAGCAGCATCACACGCATGTGTCATGGTACTCTTGTGAACGCTCTTCGACTGACACTGAAGAGAAGAAGTTGTTGAATAAAGTCTTTATTTTTGTTTTCTTTGCGTACAAAAAGTATTCTTGTAGTTTCACAAAATTAAGGTTGAACCACTGATGTCACTTGGACTATTTTAATGATGTCCTTACTACCTGGTAGTTGCGTTGCTGTCTATGCAGGGTCAGAAAGCTCTCGGATTTCATCAAAAATATCTTAATTTGAGTTCCAAAGATGAAAGAAGGTCTTACATGACAATTTTTCAAACTCTCCTTTTAATTTCTGTGCAATGTTTGGCATTGTGGCTAATTTAGCCTGATGAACACAAACAAACACGCATATATAAAATACAAAACAGCATGTTTAATGTGGAGTTATTATCACAAAGACTTATTTTATATTTATTTTTATAATGTCTACATACAAAACTAAATAAAAAAACGGAACAGATTTATACCTATTTGGAAATGGCAAAAGAGCCAATGAGTGGTCCTCATTTCCTTCTATTTTAATTTGTATATTGTACAATATTAAAGTGTATGTTTTTGCAGTAGATGGCAGCAATCTTCCACTAAACCACGACATATTATTCATGTTATCACAATGAATAAAACTGAGAAATGTAAAGTGAATTTTACATAAAATGTTGCTTTTTTTATATAAAGATGTATATATAAATTATTAGTAAGTGGCAAATACATAAAAAAAAAAATACTACTACCCCTCCCAAATTGAACAGTAGAGTAAAACATTAATAAAGTGAGTGCTATTATGTTTCTGACAAAAAAGAATGATTAAAAAGAAGTATTAAATACATCTTGAATGATGTGCAAAAAATAGCTTTGAATATTAACATGTTATCAGTCAGTGATTTTTTTATTTTCATTCTAAAAGTAACTTAAAAAATAAAATCAAACAAAATCTCTAAAGCTTTCAATCCATACATAAATGGCAATGAGTGCTCAAATGGCCCCGGTCTTGTGGTAGTTCTGTTCTGTTAAGGCTTTGTGGAAAATTCCATGTGTGAGCTCAGCCTCCTCTGTAGAGCGTGATCTTGTGTTTGTCTGCTAAGAGCAGTGTGATGTTGTACTCATAGTCTCCATCATGGACGCCTGTGTGTCTGAATGCTCCTCCCAGCATGTTGTCCTCCCAGTAATGGTGCCAGTTTCCATCCTGGTCAGCACCAAATCCAAACACATTCACCTACATCCAACAGAGCAGACAGGCTTTAAGACTGAAAGCCGTTCTTTTAGATAATCATCATTATTTATTGATTATTTTATTAGCAATAGTAATTTCAGCAGCAGTAGCAATAGTAGTAGTAGAAGTTATTAATTTATTTTAACATTACACATTTTTTTTCTCATTTAATGACAACTAAGCTTGGTTGTAAGATCTATCAGTCTGGGTTTTGATAAATCAACATAGCTGTACACCACATAATCTGTTTCTACTAAAGCAGTTTTTCTTTAAAATCATACCAAATGACAGAAAGATCTGTGTTAATCAGTGTTCATTAGATCATATAAAATGACAAATGTAATGATCTGACAAACATACTTCTCAACACACAGTTGCAGCAGAGGGCTGGTTCCACAAGGGGGAGATATTCTCATGTGGAAACTACATTTTAGAATGGGAGTGAAACACGCTCCTCAAAGCACAGAAAATTATTAAACTGATACCAGTGAAGACACTGAAGAAAGAAAAACAATACAACTAAAATTAACATACCTCATCACAAATGTGAATTGCAAACATCAGTGAAAGGAATCCAGTGGATGGATATCTCCCATGACCCTCTAGCCAGGAGTCATATACATACTTTAAAAAGCGTGGGTTGTAGATTAACACCTGTAAAAAGATCATGAATCAAATCTCTAAAAATAGGAATAAAGAAGAAAAGTAAGAACTGATCAAAACTAGTCAAACGAGTCAAAAAGCCGCCCTTTTTCATTTTTTTTATAATGGCACACAATCCACTAACCTTGTCCTTATTGGCTGTGATCCGTGACTTGACTGGTACATATGTCCTAAAAGCCAGAGACAATCATATTGATTAATAAACAATGCTTCACTATACTAATTAAATTATCCTGCAGATTCTAACCATCCCCTGTATAGCAATCTTTTCCCTCTAGAATGTACATATAGGTCAAAAGATGATACAGGAATGAACAAAAAAATACAGTTGGATGAATATCTTAGACTACATGAACACTGGTAGTTTAGTCAATGACAAAAATATTTTGTTAATGACAATTAAGATTATGTTAAAGTAGTGTATATGGTTTACAAGGACATAATAGTGTAGGCCTATTTAAATGCATTATGATATTAATATGGTTTATGTGGACACCTCAGACACATACGTTTTGAGCAAATTCTGTTTTTTCATTCTCAGGAAGGTGTGTTAGATTTTAGCGATGTTCATCTGTTAACAAAGTGACTATTTAAAACAATAAAGTCAATCCCCTGTAGGCCTATACAAAATCACCTGGCTTATGCTTGTAGATATTTATTATACTTATTTTATATGAATGATATATTATTTATGTTATAATGCATTAACACATGACATACACTGACACAACATTAAGGGCCAGATTTACTAAACTGGGCAAATTAGTGTTAGAACGCAATTCTATAAAAGCACCGATGGGTGGAGAAAGTTCTGCGGGTGATTTACTGACAATGCGCACATTAAAGAACACAGACGCAGCCAGATCATTTCCATAATGACCAGCGCAATCTACCAAGAGCAGCGCAAATTACTGCCTGCTTTAAGACATGCTTTTTTTGGACGTTAAAGAATTGCACAAATAAGAGTAATTTGACGAGCACAAACGTTATTATATCGCGATTATATCGTCAATGCCTTTTCAGTCAAGTCAAGTCAAGTCATCTTTACAGTATATAGCGCTTTTAACAATACAGATTGTGTCAAAGCAACTGTACAGCATTAATTAGGAAAATATTGTGTCAGTAATGCAAAGTGACAAAAGTAAACACTCGATTTTCAGTTAAAGGCAGTTCATCATTGAATTCAGTGATTTCATCATCCAGCTCAGTTCAGTTTAAATAGTATCTGTGCAATCAAGTTGACGATATCGCTGGAAATTAAGTGTCCCCAACTAAGCAAGCCAGAGGCGACAGCAGCAAGGAACCAAAACTCCATCGGTGACAGAATGGAGAAAAAAACCTTGGGAGAAACCAGGCTCAGTCGGGGGGCCAGCTCTCCTCTGACCAGACGAAACCAGCAGTTCAATTCCAGGCTGCAGCAAAGTCACATTGTGCAGAGGACTCCCTCTTGTCCCGGTGGCCGTCTAGGAGACAAGGTCCTCACTGGGGATCTGTGTCTGGGGCTCATCTAGTTGTCCTGGTCTCTGCTGACATTCAGGGCTGTCGAGGTCCTCTCTAGGTGCTGATCCACTAGCTGGGCTGGATACGTACTGGATCTGGGGGTTACGGTGACCTCGGAATAAGAAAGAAACAGACTAATATTAGCGTTGCTGCATTTTGGACCATCTGGAGTTTGTTTATTAAGCGTGCAGAACAACCACCCAATAAAGCGTTACAATAATCTAAACTTGAGGTCATAAACGCATGAATTAACATTTCTGCATTTGACACTGAGAGCATAGGTCGAAATTTAGATATATTTTTGAGATGGAAAAATGCAGTTTTACAAATGCTAGAAACGTGGCTTTCTAAGGAAAGATTGATATCAAATAGCACACCTAGGTTCCAATCTTGGGGGGTAGACTCATTTAAAATAATGTAATCATCTGGTTTTAGCCAGGTTTCTGTCAAACAGAGCACATCTAAGTTATGATGAGTGAACAAGAAGCGCTTTCTTAGGAAGGGACCTGATAAGCCATGCTTTATCATTTGTTTCTCTGTATTATATACATTTTTTATTTATGGAACATTGTGGAACAGTGACGACAGTCTGCTATGTATCTCGTCACCCCAGTAAGCAGGGAGGGGACCAGAGAGTATTACAGTGTCTAACATCGTACTTGCAAGTGCACACATCTCTTTAACATTATTTTAGTGATCATTTTAGTGATTAGTCGAACATCATTAGTGCTGACGTGGATAACAATCTTACTGTGAATTTGTTTAGCATTAGCCAGCACTTTTAAATTTGCCAAGATGTCAGGCACTCTGGCTCCCAGTAAACATTGGACTATGGTGGCTGGTGTTTCTATTTTCACGTTCCGTACAATATAATCACCAATAACTAGAGCACTTTGATCAGGTTTCTCAGTGGATGCGTCAGTGGGGAGAACCTGTTTGATGTTTTGACCCACGACCTCACAGTCACCCAGTCACCCTGCTGCAGAGGCTCTGTAACCGGAACCGAACAATGTACAGGACTCCCTGAGCTAGTCGCATCCAAAGCCGTATCTACAGCCCTCACATTCTTACTATCCTCAATTAAAGTTTGGATGCATGTCTCTAATTCTGAAATCTTCTCTGTCAGCCTAACTATTTCCCTGCATTTATCACATGTGAATCCCTCGTCGCCAACAGAGAGAGCTAAACTATACATGTGGCAAGCGGTGCAAACAACAATAGCAGGAGAAGAAGCCATTACTCACTGTGATTGATGAATGATTCTGACTTACCACTGTTGTTTGATGAACTCGTGAAAAAACAGATAATATCAGAAATATGGTGATAATTAAGTTTTATTTTATCACTTTAAACAACAGAGAAAGATAGAGATTCAACAGAAAAGCAAAGCTACACGGAGCAACAATCACAAACCACGGAAACGGAAACGGAGTCACAAGTGCCTTTTCAGCGCTAATTCTTCACTGTGTAGGTGCGTCCCAAATCACATACTTACGAACTATTCTATGATGTTTTGTAGTGCGTTCACACTGAAAATTCCAAAAAGAAAAAGTGCACTTTAAATACCCGAATGATACACCTAAATAACCAAAAAAAAAAGTGTGGAACACTTGGGCAATCAACTATCACAGCTTTAATCACTGTGTTGTATAAGTATAAGTGTATAAGTGCATAGTGTATAATGCGTCATTTGTGACGCAGTATGTGTCTTTAGTAAATCCTGACAGTACTATTTTAACACCAAAAGACGGTTTGTGCTGGCACAAGCTGTTAGTAAATCTGGCCCCAAGGTTTTAAATAAAATTAAATACATACAAATTTATACTACAGGCCGCTGAATGCTTGAATCTGATTGGCTGATGAACGTTCTAAGGTGTGCAATTATATGACCATATCACTTCGCCAAATTATTTGAGTTATGGCAAAGGTCCTTACAGCCTAAAACAGAAAGAACCAATAACGATACGCGCTAATGTTGTTAGCAGTACTCTGATGATTTTTTCAGTAGGCTAACATCAGTTTAAAAACTACATGACTTCTCACACACGAGGTAACAAAGGCACTGTTTGTGAAGAAAATCAACTTAAAGTTTCACTATTAATAGAGACACTGCTGCCGAACACTTTTGAGAGACGCACAGACTCACAAAGGTAATCTCTATCTCTCTCTCTCTCTCGCTCTCTCTCTCTCTCTCGCTCTCTCTCATAACTTAGTTATTAACTGCATTAGTCTGCTACCAACGGCTCAAGCCTCCGTTACTAGGTTTAAAATGAAGTTTTGAAATTTGAAGACCCCCAGGGCATCCAAGATGTAGGTGACTTTGTTGCTTCAGTAGAACACAAACGAAGATTTTTAACTCAAACCGTTGCAGTCTGTCAGTCTTATAATGGAAGTGAATGGGAATCACGGCTTTGAGAGTAAAAAAAACATACACACCTATCTCTCAAATGGACCATTGACACTCCTAATTGAGATTGTAGATAGAGTGTCAATGGTCCATTTGAGAGATAGGTGGCTGTAATGTACTTATAAGTCTGCGATCCGCCGTAAAGCAAGAAGAAGAAGAAGACGCGTCACGCGCCGGCTGTCGAGGACGCGCTCAGGACAGTTCATACATTGAAGTGCATCAGAGGTAAAAAACAATATAAATACTGTTCAGTTTCTTGCACAGACCGATCGTTTCGTGTCTTTACACATCAATGTATCGTCACGAGCCGCAGGGTTTAATTTAGTTTTGTTTGTGTATGTTTTTTTTTACTCTCAAATTCGTGATTCCCATTTACTTCCATTATAAGACTGACAGACTGCAACGGTTTGAGTTAAAAATCTTCGTTTGTGTTCTACTGAAGAAACAAAGTCACCTACATCTTGGATGCCCTGGGGGTAAGCAGATAAACATCAAATTTTCATTTTTGGGTGAACTATCCCTTTAACACAATCTTCACATAAACCCATAATAATCGTCATATTTAGATACCTGTGCCCTTCAGCAGAAATATGCAGAATCTGAATAAAGTTATCACATACTACATTCTAAATTAAATATAGAAGAATACCTTAAAGCTATAAAAGTCATTGATTTCCTCTTTTTTTTTTTTTTTTACCTTTTCTGACCCACTTCAGGTCTTGAAGTCTCTACTAATGAGCTGACGAGTTGAATCGTGTGTGTAAGATGAGCGAGACAGTGCTGAGCTGCTCCAGAACACTTTAGAAAACCATTTCAGAGACATGTTCTTAAAATATAACATATAACAAATAAAACATATTGCATGCACGTTTTAAGGCAGATTTAATCGCCTTTTTGGTAACTTCATGACTTAACTGACCACGACATTGCATGCTTGTAGTCTATTCCATGCTTTGATATGAAATGACACAGGCTACAGCACGCCGGTGCCTTTTTGCATGCAATTGAAGAGCATGCACTTCGAGCACCGTTTCCGTGCCTGGTGCTGAGGAGAAGTGGCGTGCATGTCTGAAACGTCTCCCGTTGTCTCTCACTGTGAATTTAGATATAAATAAACTAAATAAATTAGTTGATTAACTAATGTTGATCGAATGAATCACATTGATTAAGATATTTTAATTTAGCTGCCAGCTCAAACGTTCACAGCAATAGCTGTTTCTTGCCTGGGAAATGTGTTTTGATTCTTGATATTTTTTTCATAACGGTTTCTTAATTTAAGAACAACATACAAAGACAATCATAACCATAATAAAACCACAGACAGCAAAAAAATAAATAAAACCTAAAAAATGGAATATACAACCACTTATGATCTTTTCATTTGTGCTTAAAAATGCTTAACATGGGTGGCAAATGGGGCTGTCACAAAATGAGATTCACTACACAATTATCATGGCCAAAAGAATTAACTTGCAATGGGTTTGTAAAAGTTGTTTTTATGCATATTTGGCCTGAGTTTTTGTTGCATTTACACAGTTTTGACAAGCAGGCATCACCAGGATCAGTTTCAAGCGCTTGGAAATTGTAAATCATTTTGTGAAGCAATTGGTTCAATTGATTCAAACCTTTGAAAATCTTTTTAATCTCCATTTATTTTCCATTTAGTCCTAGGAATCATTAGGTAAGCTCATCAGTTTTGACTAATTTCTTAAGTAATTTCACCAAATACGGGGAGCTAAATTGTGCAGCGATTTATAAATAAAAATCAAAAATTTTGAAATCTATTCTGTAATGAATTGACAGCCAATGTAAGGAAACCAAAATATGGTTGTTGTTTTTTTGCAAGTACCTGTTAAGAGCATCATAGCAACATTTTGTACAACTGTAAGCAGTTTCAATGCACTCTCAAACTGACTCTCTCCAGTTCCCAACACACACAATCACCAAACACTGATAAAGAAGTTTGCGAGCATTGTGTTCAGGATAGGGTTATGACCCATCTGTGTTTTCACCTGGATGTCACCTATTACCAATTCACCTGCTTATTGTGGAATGTTTCAAAACAGTTTAATTTGGATATTCTATCGTTTCACTTTTTTGTTGCAGTTATCAAAATCAAAATGTGTTTATATCTACAAAATACAATGAAGTTTATCAGTGACAACAATAACATTTATTATTATTATTATTATTAAGGCAAAATTATTGATTTTTCTTTTATGCCAAAAATCATTAGGATATTAAGTAAAGATCATGTTCCATGAAGATATTTTGTAAATTTCCTACTGTAAATATATTACAATTTATTTTTTTATTAGTAATATACATTGCTAAGAACTTCATTTGGACAACTTTAAAGGCGATTTTCTCGATATTTAGATTTTTTTGCACCCTCAGATTCCAGATTTTCAAATAATTGTATCTCCTCCAAATATTGTCCTATCCTAACAAACCATACATCAATGGAAAGCTTATTTATTCAGCTTTCGGATGATTTATAAATCTCAATTTCAGAAAATGGACCCTTATGACTGGTTTTGTGGTCCAAGGTCACAAATTAGCAATACAGCGATGACAATATTGTCTGACTTGGTAACATACCAAACAGAGTTCCTGTTGGGCTGCAGTCTTGCAGAATTTGGCTTGAACCTTCATTAAACACACCTGATCTGAATCAGGGTTCAAATTAAACTATTCAAAACTGTGGCTCTCAAGGAGCTGAGTTTGGTGCCCCTGTACTAAATGATACATTTCTCATGTCATTCCAAATATCAGATAATAATTCACTAACTTTGAGATGTCTCCTGTAGTCAGAGCGCTGATGATCCACTCTAGATCCAGAGTTTTAAAGGGAATGAGTATAAGACTTGTGGAGTTGTCTAAATCAGTGGCGCTCTCTGGATACATAAGGTGATGAGTAGTCTTATAGCCAACATCCTTTTCAAAACCCTGTGTTGGAGCCTGGTTCATTCTGTTAATACACAAAAGTACACACACTTTAACATCATGTTATAAAGTCTTAACAGTTATGTGCATGTCTGTTACAGCAGGAAGGTGTGGCATATTTATAATTATATATTTCAGCTACAATGCAAGGTCAATTACTGCTGAATTCTGTTGATTATTGCCAACATTTCTACATAAAAGCTTGCTCAAATTTTCCTGCTCTGACCCACAAATTAAAGTGTGATATAATATTAAAGGGGTCATATGATGCAATTTAAAATTTTCCTTTCTCTTTGGAGTGTTACAAGCTCTTGGTGCATAAAGAAGAAAGTTGCAACGACTAAAGTCTCAAATCCAAAGAGATATTCTTTATAAAAGTTAAGAGTCAACCATGCCTACCTAAAACGCCTCGTTCTAACATGCCCCCACATGAAGATTAGCATAACGCCGCCCAAATGTTCATGCAAAGAAAGAAGGCGTAACTTTTATTCTTGCTGTAGTATTG
>NW_015557240.1:118593-122234 GCF_001515605.1 Sinocyclocheilus anshuiensis | reverse complement strand
ACGATATCTGCTTCGTCATGCCTAGAGCTGATCCGTGCTGGTCGCTGAGGAAATACATCAACTTCTCGCTGTGGATTGCCGGATCGGCATTTACCGTGGACGAAGTGGAGTCCAGCCCGGGGTCATCACATATGGTTGCCGCAAGCCTGCTGCCTTCGGCCAATCACAACGCTCTGGATAGCTGGCCAATCAGAGCACACCTCGCTTTACAGACCAATGAGCTTTGTAAAAATCGACGCGTTTCAGAAAGGCGGGGCATAGAGGAGAAACAATAATGTACAGTATGTGGAAAATAATGTGTTTTTTTTAACCTTAAACAGCATAAACACATTTCATTACACCAAATACACAAAATAATGTTCGTTTTAGCAGCATCATATTCCCCCTTTAAATAGCAAAAATTCATGAAATGCAGCATCTTTTTTTTTTTTTTTACAATTTACAATTTGATTTTACAACCCAATAACTGTAGCAGGTATAATGAACAATCAGATACAGTAACAATACAGTAAAATGTCCATAAGTGCACAAAACATTTCTAGTTCATACAGAATTCTGGGCTCTCAAAGGACATTTGTGATTCAAAGAAAATTTTGAAAAGCACAAATGGTAAGAAGCAAGTACTGTAAGAAGTACATCCAAACACACGTCTTCTCCCAGTATTTCCCATTCACTGTTTACAAACATGATAAATTTGCAAGCATGAATGATTAAAGCAGGAAATTTCCCACCAAATGGGACCTGAAAGCTCAGAATGTAACTATATATAATTATATAATATAGCAGTGCATGATAAAAAACATTGGTTGGTTGATTTCTTTAAGATGTAAAAATAAAACTTTGTCAGTTTTATGAAATCTTCAGTTCATGGTTGTCTATGTGTTTAATCTGCTCAGTTTACTCAGTTTATTCTCTAGTATTGTCTTTTGTTAATATTCATTTATCATTTATATTCATTGTCATCTAAAATTCTCATTCTGAATTTATTTCCACCTCTACCTAATCCTGTATTTCTCTTTGATGTTTGGAAAATAAAAAGAAATCTTTACCGTATGACAAAATCACTGGAGTCGATGTAGGACCCATAACGGGACTCCCGAAGATTCCCAGAATTACCGACTACAGAGCATGTTCGACAGCGATCTGGATGCGCATCAACATAGCGTTCCTCAGCAGGGAGCAGCTGGAATAATCTGTCCAACACTATGGTAAGATTGGATGGGCTCTTCTCAGCCTGTAGCCACTACACTCAATATACACAGAAATCACAATGTAGAAATGAATAACAAAATCATTAATATTACATTACAAAAAAAAAAAAAAAAATCTAGGAATAACTAAGTAGCCTACTGTATGTACTATTGATGTAACAGGGAGAGCTATTATAACTGGATCACTTGGAATAAAAATAGATTTAGATGCCTGCTATGTTTTCCAAATGTTGTGCAGTTTTTAGATGTGGAAGAACATTGTCTCTGCATTACGTGGCCGAGAAGTGCAAAACAAATCACAATTCTGAAAACAAAATAACAATTCAGAAAACACAACAACAATTCTGAAAAACATTATAACAAGTCAGAAAACACAACGACAAATCCGAAAACAAAATAACAAGTCAGAAAATGTGGATGCGCTGTCCTTGAAGGACGTTCAACTCGGTTTTGTTTATATTTTGCTTAGCCTATAATTTTAAATTAAAGATGTCGTATTTATTTATTTTTATCTGCGACACTTTTCCTACGGTGTTAACAGAAAATGTCAAACTAATTTAGTATTTTGACAAGACGAATAAAAATAGCTAATAGGCTATTTTTGTACAACCTACATTTTTATTTTTTTTTTCTCTCTGCGACAATTTTTCCCTATTGTGTTGTCAATGTTAAACGAATTGTATCCTGACAAGACGAATAAAAATAAGAAATACAATTTTTGTACAACATTTTTATTTTCTCCGACACTTTTTTTCCTAGTGTTGCATAAAATATTAAACACATTTTGTGTCTTAAGATAAGTCATATAAATTCAAGTCAAAGTCAATAAATTCAAGACTCTTGACAAGACGAATAAAATAACACAATTTTGTGCAGACTACACTTTTATTTGTCAGCCTATCTCTCTTTCTTTCAGTAGCGGAAATTTAAATGTGAGATTCTGCAAACGAGATCTAAATTGAGTGGGAACGGTCGGGTCGGGAAGAAAATTATTCTAAGCGGACAGCGGGTGAACAAAGAGTGAATATATAGCGGGAGAGGGTGGGTGCGGAATATAACCTTGCGGGAGCAGCAATAAAAAAACAGTCCTGCACAGACCTCTACTGCTCACCAGAGAAAAAAAAGATGCTCTTTTGGCAAACACGCGCTCTCCAAATCATAGCAGCTCTGGCCAGCGGCTCTTATGTTCTACAACTCTGGGCTACTCGGGGCTGCTCAGTGGGCGGCAATAGGTCAGATTACATGCCACTCAAGCGCGCCGGCCACTCAGAGCCGTGAAATTTGATACCTCTGGGTCAATAGACAGGAGAGAGAGAGGATCCGGGTCAGCACTGGAGCTGTTTTGCGCTCGAGATTTGTAGTTTTTGGACTGTTTTGAAGGCGATAATGGCACGCTGAAAGGCTAACGCATCGGCGGCACGGATAAAAGCGATATTTGAAAACAAAATCAAAAGCTAAAGATGATGAAGAACATTCAGCAGCGCCGTGGAGAGGAAAGGACGTGCGTCTGGTGAGCGCATATGAGTGCTTTTGCTCCGTTATTGATAGAATCATTATTTTGAAACGTAAAAGCACAGCTAACAATCTGATAAACTATGTATTGACAGTAAAGTACAGTACAGGATGCGTTTCAGTAAATATATATGGATATTATTACAGTGCTGTGTTTATAAACAGCTATTTATTTGTTTCACATTCTGAAGACCAGATAGCAGCCGCGAGCCCGTGGCAGAAGCAGTTAGCGGCGCAGCTCGCGTCTCATCTTCAGGAGGCAGCAGGTGAATGCAGGCAAGATGCTGATGCACGTAGGATGCTGATGCAGAGGTGATGCAGGGGACGGGACTAAAATTATGCACATAAATGGAATGATATAAAGCTGGAGGATGTGGATTCTGTTTTAGATTGTAATAAACCACATGGATTTTACAATTTATAGAGTCTTGTGTCTCCTGAAAGAAAAAAAACTGATTGTATAAAACACAAAATTTGATATTTGGTATAATTTGCTTATGCCATTTTGTATATTACTACTTAGACAAACATAAAAATTAAACAGTTCAGTCAATAATCAAGAAAAGTGCTATGGCACATAGTAAAATAGGATTCTGGGGGCAATATGCTTTATAAAACCTGTTTTTGCAAAGGAAACTCACAGACACTTTTAGAGGTAAAAAAGGGACAATTTTACTCCCTTTGGTTATAATACAATAACTCCTGTTTAGAAGCTGTTATTTGAAAGATATTTTTTCTGGTACATCTTGGAACCTAGTGGAATCAAACAATATAAGTTGCAGGGAGCTGGAGCAAATAGAACCTGAATAACAGACTTTCAAAAAAAAAATCTGAAAAAAAAAATAAAAAAGTGCCTATATATTTTTTTGTGTTTATTGTAATATTTAAAACATATATAATGTTATTTATGAAGAATTA
>NW_015557240.1:114247-118565 GCF_001515605.1 Sinocyclocheilus anshuiensis | reverse complement strand
ATCTGAAAAAAAAAATCAAAAAGCGTTTTTTTTAGTGTTTATTGTAATATTTAAAACATATATAATGTTATTTATGAAGAATTACAATCATATTTTGTAGTTCAAAGTGTTTTCTATACAACGACACCATTTTTTTCATTTCCTCCATTGTATGAGTGTAGGGTAAACATTTGAAATAGGGTATGTCAAATTTAGCCGAAAATACACAAAAACGCCCCAGAGCTTAATCAGAACAGCTTGTAAGAAATCCTTCCAAAATTTATAGAAAATACAGGATCTTTTGTTGTGGAATCACAAGGCAGTTATAATCAATAAAGGAAATATAACTCAGAGACTCTAAATGAGCTCATTGATTCAGGCCGAATAATGACTATATTAAAACATAATCATCACCACCTGATGGCATTTGCTCTTGACTTGTCTGGCTGTTATAAATCAATTACAGCAGCCAAACAAAATCTAATATAAATAATGTAAGGGTCAAGATCCCAACTAATACAAACACTGACCACTATAATGGTGACATAAAAAAATTGATTTTCTCCTTTAGTGATTCTGTTTGTTAACATCAGGTGTCTTCAACAATGGTCAATCAACACTTAATTAATCAGCTAATTATCTCATTAACTTTCACTCTGCTTCAGTGTTAGTTCAACACTGCTTCAGTGTTTATGAGTCCACACTCATGAGTGTTAAATTAACTGGTGATTTTGCTGTGTAGGAACTACAACGAGTTACTTCCCGGGTTTGTGACATCACAAACCCAGACAAACCCCGCCCCCAGGAACATGCAACAAAGAGGGCGGGCCATGCTGCGCTGCTTTAGAGAAGAGGAAGAAAACTAGAGCACAGAGATATATAAATTTTACATTTATTTAAATGAGGGAAAAAAACTTCACTGGTATCG
This sequence comes from Sinocyclocheilus anshuiensis, assembly GCF_001515605.1. Lineage (NCBI taxonomy): Eukaryota > Metazoa > Chordata > Actinopteri > Cypriniformes > Cyprinidae > Sinocyclocheilus > Sinocyclocheilus anshuiensis. Next base: position 117,658 of record NW_015557240.1, on the reverse strand, counting down.
GATCGGAATCGTTATCGGCCAATACCGAACCCTAGGTATCGGAATCGGTATCGGAGGCAAAAAAGGCGGATCGGAGCATCCCTAGCGTGATTGTCACTCGCTTGAACGAGCACCGATTTGCCTCTGATTTCGGGCATTTGTTGGCGATTTCGCAAAACCTGTCAGCGAGTGAAAAATCGGGCTAAAATTGTGCAGTGTGAACTCGGCATAAGATGACGCTTGAATGCTGCTGCCTGAACAAGAGACCTCCTTACTGAAGTGAAAGTGTTGGCTGGTGTCACTATCTCGCGAACGCGCCGGCGGATCTCCACCAAATTCGGGGGATCCCTTCAGTTCGAGGAGCCCTCTCGAACGCCACCCTCCGCGCGTCGGTAGCCCCCCGGGATCTCTAGATCGGTCGGCGCCGGACCGTGAATTTAACCGCCCGTAACTCCCGAACCCCGGGTGTTATCGACGCGGGGGTGGTCTCATTCGAAAGAGGGCCTCGAGACGTACACTCGATTCGGCGTTCGAGAGGGTTCCTCGAGCTGAAGGGATCCCCCGAATTTGGTGCGGATTCGCCGCGCCTTTATGGAGATATGGCTGTTCAAAGTTTCAGTGGTTTTCTATAGACTTAAGCTTAGATGCTTTTAGATGCGTTTAGATGTTTAGGCACTAGAGGCGGTTTAGCCAATCACAACACACTGGACTAGCTAACCAATCAGAGACCATCATATTTCTGAGGGAGGGGCTTCATAAAAGCAGGAAATGATCAGCGCATTTATAGGTGAAGGGACAGAGCGGTGTAGAATAAAGGTAAATCATGTGAAAAATAAAGCATTTTTTTTAAACGAAGCATTAACACGTTAGACTGCACCCCATAAACACAATCAAGACTAGAACAAAAACAGTCAACCCCCCCTTTAATGCACATTGTTGCAACCATTATGTGCTTTCATGCCAATCCTGAATAAATGACTGCATGTTATTTTAAGGAAAAAAAAAGGTTTCTCTTTGTAGTCTTTCAATAAAATACAACATCCCCTCTAAATATAATTTTTTGTTCACTGATTCCAAGTCCCCTACTTTCAACTTCTCCCTTGTAAAGACCTAGTTCTGTTCTGCTATAAGTAATGCTATGTGACTAACCTGCCACCATCTGTATGTGTCGTCTGAGAGCATGCTGCTTTTCCTGGACATCAGTGGGTGGAAGGATTGGTTAAACCGTTCCATAAACCAGCTATCATCTTCATCCTCAAGGTGAGTGATACAGTGTCGACAGGAACATGTACTTCCTGACAGGCCCAGCACGGACCTGAAGAAGTACAGTGAGGGTTCTCTGAGTGTGTAACTGAACACAAACATTGAGAAGGTCATGGCACACAAAAGTCCTGTTAATGTGCGTATTTTCCTCTGGGTGAACAGAGACATTTTGAGTTTGAGTCTGTCTCTCACCCCAAAAGAAACCAAAGAAGAGTGAGGGATATATTACACATTCTTTGTTCTCCCACAAAAATCATTGAGAAAAATGAAAATATGCAATTATGTGATTCTTCACTCTCCAGAAGGTATCCACATTGTGAAGAAGAACATGTGAACCTTACAATGGTTTGGGAGGAAAGACAATGAAACAAATCCCTGAAAAAATTGTCAAGGTAAAACCCAAAAAACATCATACAGTCCTCAATCATAAAAATGTTCTCCGGAAAAATTCCATAACATTCTGTGATCTTTTCTGGAGGATCTTTCTGGACAAATCAAACATCTGAAGACAGTGATCAGGATCCAGGTCAATCCAGGACAGTGTGATCAGGATGCTAGTCTTCTCTCTCATGATACTAATCTTGTCTGTGTGATCATCTACCTAGAAAAGCAAACACAAGATAACTTAAGCCTAAATATCGGCATACATTCAGATTTTTTTTTCCTAATAGCTGAGATACATTTCCTAAAATTAAGTTTATTTATTTAATCTTCAACCTTGTATAACAAAACCAAAAACTGGTTAAAAATGTTATCATTATCACCTCAAATCAGAACATGCAAGCATCACCAATAACAACTTCACTTTGTGCTCTACCTTAAGGACTGTGAGCAACACACACACACAATGCAGTGTTTTGATCAGCAATATCTATACCAAAGTATTTCCTGTATTTCAGATAAAGTATGATGTCTAATCCTTATCACTGCCTTCCATTGAAATAGGTCTGAAATAGATGGTGGGAACTGTTATCTTTGCTCACTGATTGCAAGAGAAAATATGTGGGTTAGGATAACAAATTCAAATTCCTCTGTGATATAAATCTATGTATTGCATGTTTCTATAAACTTCCAATATTCATAAACATTTAAACAAACCACCTCCTGGGTGCCCTATGATTTCTTATAAGAACCATCCACACAATCAGGGCCGTTTCTAGCCAATTTGACGCCCTAGGCGAAATCCCTATTGCCCCCCCAAATTATATATATATATATATAATTATTTTCAGACACCAGTTGCTTGTCACATTCAAATTGGTTGTCATAGTAACGACACTAATTTGTGGAGATTCAGTGCATTGAGTTCCACAAATCGCTCATTGGCGCCCCTTCAGCTGGTGGCGCCCTAGGCGACCGCCTAGCTTGCCTATGCCTAGAAACGGCCCTGCACACAATATATTATTTTTTTATTAAACCGTTGGTATCCACTCTTCCAGCTTTGTTCAGGACACAAAAGATGTAATAAAAAATATCAAGGACATCTTTCTGGCAGGGCTGGAGTGGGGCCCATTTTACATAAATCTATTAGAACATGCCATGGAGTACAGAAACTCCTGTTTGTTAATAACTGGAATCTTTTCTGGGAGCGTCCTAGGCTTTTTCGCGCTGATGGCCTGCACCCCAGCAGAGTCGGAGCAGAACTCCTGTCGGACAACATCTCCAGGACGTTACGCTCCATATGACTAGTAAGCCAATTTTCAAATAACTGCTATGATGGCTTTTGTTCTACCCACTTAAATGATAGAAGTACTTGCGCTGTCCAATCTATAAAGGCTGTGTCTGTTCCCCGAATAGTGAGATCAAAATATACATTTAGTGCAGGATCTAGAAAAAATCTGATCGCGATTAAACCAGAAAAATGTAAAATAAATGAACAAAAGCAATTTTTAAAGTTTGGGCTCCTAAACATTAGGTCACTCGCACCCAAAGCAGTTATTGTAAATGAAATGATCACAGATAATAGTTTTGATGCAGTCTGCTTGACTGAAACCTGGCTAAAACCAAATGATTATATTGGTCTAAATCAGGGGTGGCGAACTCCGGTCCTTGAGAGCTCAGCTCCAACCCTAATAAAAACTCACCTGCCTGTAGCTTCCTAGTAACCCTTCAGACCTTGATTAGCTTGTTCAGGTGTGTTTGATTAGGGTTGAAGCAAAACTCTGCAGG
>NW_015557240.1:113882-114159 GCF_001515605.1 Sinocyclocheilus anshuiensis | reverse complement strand
TCGCCTGCCTATAGCTTCCTAGTAACCGTTCAGACCTTGATTAGCTCGTTCAGGTGTGTTTGATAAGGGTTGAAGCAAAACTCTGCAGGGCTGCGGCTCTCCAGGACCAACGTTCGCCACCCCTGGTCTAAATGAGTCCACTCCACCAAGCTACTGTTATAAGCACGAGCCCCATCAGACTGGTCGTGGCGGCGGTGTTGCAAGAATATATAGTGATATTCTCAATGTTACTCAGAAGACAGGATACAGGTTTAACTCATTCGAAATACTTATGCTT
>NW_015557240.1:112209-113672 GCF_001515605.1 Sinocyclocheilus anshuiensis | reverse complement strand
CATCCCGTGGTAACTAGGATTTACACAAGCTTCAGTCTGGATCCAGAACACCTGAGAAGAGATGATGCTAACCCCTCAGAGGACCTCAGATGATGCCAACCCTAAAACAACATACAGAACAACCAAATTTTGCTATAAGTTTGATTGCATCATATAATAATTGCTGTTAATAGTGTTCATCGTCTGTTTGATTACGTCTTTAATAGATTTTTCCATACATTTCTGCCATATGTACATTAACTGACAGTCACCACTGATAAGCTACCACTAAATATTGTAGAAACCTAATTTGCTGTAAAGTTGCTTTGCAACGATTTGTATCGTGAAAAGCGCTATACAAATAAACTTGAATTGAATTGAATTGAGTTTAATAGAGGTCAACTCTGCCAAAAGCTGCTCTTGGAGAAACTCCAACACTGGACCAACTGGCCAGTGGGCTGGGTCTAAATGGCACTGTTCACAACACCCACAGTCAGGGAGCAGCGCTACTGGGGGAAAAGTATACAGAACAGTACCCATCACCATCAGAATTTCCTGCACTTTGCTGCTTTCCATGTGTGTCTCACCAAAAATGAACTAGACACTTGCGCTTTCTGCATCACATGTGAAACTGGTTTTTGTGTTTTAATGTTTGCCTACAAAACCACCACTGGCTCTGCACCCATTAACCTAAAGTCATTACTTCAGACTTACACTTATGTGCCCTCTAGAAGCTTGCGTTCTGCAAGTGAGCAACGCATTATTGTGCCATCTCAAAGAGGCACAAAATTACTTTCACGGACTTTTACATTAACTGTTCCCTCATGGTGGAATGACCTACCCAACCCAATCCGAGCAGCTGAGTCCTTACAAGAAACGACTAAAAACACATCTGTTCCATCTTTATTTGACCCTCTAACTCTAGCACTTTCTATTCTTTTAATTCTACTTTATCTATTTATCTTCTTTTTTTTACTTAAAAAAAACACTAGCTTTCCATTTCTTCTATACTATCTACTTGTATCTCTTTGTGTGTGTATGTGTGTGTATAATATATATATATATACCTTGCTACGTGTAGGCTAACCGAGACTTGTCATTTGCACTTATATATTGTTGCTCTTTTGTTAGTTTTGACTGCTTTTATTGTTCTCATTTGTAAGTCGCTTTGGATTAAAGCGTCTGCTAAATGACTAAATGTAAATGTAAATGAAACTGCCTTTACGCTGAAGTGGTACTGCTCGCCCAATTTATGAGTAAACCAGTGGGATGGTGGTCATGGATGCATGGATGCAAAAAAAAAAAATGGTGAAAGTTAGAATATAAATGGAATTACAAAGTTTCCATGCTTTTTTGAACTCTACAAACATATGTATTAAAGGGGTCATATGATGCTTTTTTAAAGATCATTATTTTGTGTATTTGGTGTAACAGAATATGTTGACATGCTTTAATGTTCAAAAAACACATTATTTTTCAAATAC
>NW_015557240.1:94458-112020 GCF_001515605.1 Sinocyclocheilus anshuiensis | reverse complement strand
CTGACTCTGTGATGTGACCCTGTCTCTCTCTCTCTCTCACACACACACACACGCGTGCGGCGCGCACACACACACATACACACACAAACATGATGCGCAAAACTCCGCATTTGAACAGTCAGTAGCAAATACTTAAATAACAAAACAGTAGCTGATTCAGAAGCACCAGATTGTCATAGCAAAGTCAGAATTACCTCCTCTCCTAGGTTCACGAAACGGTCGTCCATAAAATAATGTGTCATATTACACATTCATCTGATCTGATATCTGATCTTATGGCTGTTTGAGAGAAAAAAATGTTATTATTATTATTATTATTACTATTACTACTTATAAGTGGTCTTTGACCGCTTGAAGTAAAGTAGCATCAGAAAAATGGCAAGATATGAGACTTATAATACATTATAACTATGAGAAATATAATCCATTGTAAAAGTGGATGCAAGTTCATAAAATGCATTGCTGTTCTGTTGTAAGTAATCTTAATAAATGCATCTACTTTCGGAAGGCCAAATAAAGTGCTTTTGCTTTCGCCTAGAAACACACAGCGTCTCCCTGACATGGCTGCTTCAACACTAACTGCGGTTACTGAAACCACGCCTTCTTTCTTTGCGTGCACATTTGGGCGCATTATGCAAATATTTCCACATAGTGAGGTAGATATGTGGGGGCGTGTTAGAACGAGCCGTTTTAGGGGGGTGTGGCAGAGTCTTAACTTTGATAAAGAATATCTCTTTGGTTTTGAGACTTTAGTCTTTGCAACTTCAGGGATCTTATCTATGCACAATCAGCTTGTAACACTCCAAAAAGAAAGGAAAACTTGAAATCGCATCATATGATCCCTTTAAATTAAGTCCCAAACTAAGTACATTCATCCATTCTCCAAACCGCTTATCTTTCTGTAGGGTTGCGAGACGCTGGTTGAGAACCACTGTTACAATGTGATTAAATGCTTTTTAACCCTTTGTACCAGGAGAAGTTCCTTGGCCTTTTTTTTCTATTGTTTATGACTGAAACTCGAACAGACAACACCATTTGGGGTTACTTCACGAGGTCCTTCCAGCAAGCAGCATTCTAAGATGCTTTTGGTAACACTTTCTATGAAGCTCGTATTTATAATACATTATAAGGGTATTCTTAACGCATTATAGTGAATGCATAATGCATTATAAAAAAAACGTATATGTTATATCAACTCATGAATAATCATAACAGTTATAATACATCATAATACTTACCATACTCTTAAAAGCTATAACCACAAATAAGTAAATATTATAATATATTAAAACTGTTCTTATGAATATTCATGAGATGATACAACATATTATAAGGTTTTTTATAATGCATTATGCATTCATTATAATGCCTTAAAAATACCCTTATAATGTATTATAAATACGGGCTTCATAGAAAGTGTTACCATGCTTTTCTTTGATCTGCATATATGAAACCTATTAGAAATTGGAACATTTTCCAATTTCAAAGTCCACTTTAGCTCTATCCTTGAACAAAACCACAACTTTCCTGGTAATCCTGAAGACATTGATTAGCTTGTTGATTAGGGTTGGAGCTATAGGTTTGGGTGCCATTTGAATTTTATCGATTCCGATTCTTATCGATTGTCTTTAAATTGTTAAATACAAGTAAACAGTCAGTAATAAAATAGGAACAAACAAATCAATTAGCAATAGCATAAATAAATACAACTGAACAAATTTCAGGTACATAAATTGAAATCAAATGTATAAAAACACTATAGTTTTCTGTTCATAAATAATATTTAAATTATATAAATCCTCATTAAAGTTACGAAATATATTCAGTCAAGATCAGTCAATGATTTTCTTTTGTTCTTTGATTAACATTAATGACAGGCAGCGTGTTTATTAGGCTGCTGTTTCTTTAACACTGAGCACACGTGGATCTAAATATACTTGTTACACATGTGTTCCCTTCTGAGGGAACTTCGAACTGCATCCTCTATGCGGTTTGCTATGGGGTCTTCAGCGTGACTGGTGTCTGAAGTATACATCTAAACACGACAATAACATTGGCCGAGGACAGTCTATGACATCATTACCAGTGTCATTACCATTAAAAGGGCGCCAGAAGAACATGTCATCCTCTTCTTCGTCTTCAAGGGACTGTTTTGTTTGAAGCGTGCATCCGGTAAGAACGATTATTTATATCCTCATTATTTAACACCTGATGACACACATGTTCATCAGTCATCAGTCACGGACGAGAGCGAGCTACTGGATAAAGGCATGGTAAAGACATGAAACGATCGGTCTGTGCAAGAAACAACAGTATTTATATAGTTTTTTACCTCTGATTCACCGCAATGTCCGAACTGTCCTGACGGCGGATCGCAGACTTATAAGTGCATTACTGCCACCTATTTCTCAAATGGACCATTGACACTCCTAGAAGAGTGAAGAAGCAGAAGATGCGTCACGCGCCAAGTTATTAAATATATTCAGTCAAGATCAGTGAATGATTTTCTTTTGTTCTTTGATTAACATTAATGACAGGCAGCGTGTTTATTAGGCTGCTGTTTCTTTAACACTGAGCACACGTGGATCTAAATATACTTGTTACACATGTGTTCCCTTCTGAGGGAACTTCGAACTGCATCCTCTATGCGGTTTGCTATGGGGTCTTCAGCGTGACTGGTGTCTGAAGTATACATCTAAACACGACAATAACATTGGCCGAGGACAGTCTATGACATCATTACCAGTGTCATTACCATTAAAAGGGCGCCAGAAGAACATGTCATCCTCTTCTTCGTCTTCAAGGGACTGTTTTGTTTGAAGCGTGCATCCGGTAAGAACGATTATTTATATCCTCATTATTTAACACCTGATGACACACATGTTCATCAGTCATCAGTCACGGACGAGAGCGAGCTACTGGATAAAGGCATGGTAAAGACATGAAACGATCGGTCTGTGCAAGAAACAACAGTATTTATATAGTTTTTTACCTCTGATTCACCGCAATGTCCGAACTGTCCTTACGGCGGATCGCAGACTTATAAGTGCATTACTGCCACCTATTTCTCAAATGGACCATTGACACTCCTAGAAGAGTGAAGAAGCAGAAGATGCGTCACGCGCCAGCTGTTGAGAACGCGCTCAGGACAGTTTGGACATTGCGGTGAATCAGAGGTAAAAAACAATATACAGTAAATACTGTTCAGTTTCTTGCACAGACCGATCGTTTCGTGTCTTTACACATCAATGTATCGTCACGAGCCGCAGGGTTTAATTTGTTTTTGTTTGTGTATGTTTTTTTGACTCTCAAAGCCGTGATTCCCATTCACTTCCATTATATGACTGACAGACTGTAACAGTTGAGTTAAAAATCTTCGTTTGTGTTCTACTGAAGAAACAAAGTCACCTACATCTTGGATGCCCTGGGGGTAAGCAGATAAACATCAAATTTCCATTTTTGGGTGAACTATTCCTTTTAAGTTCTCCGCTCCTTAGAACTCCATTAAGCAGCCACTCCAGGTTGTTAGGTGTTCTGCCTCCCTGTTTGGCTACTCTGAAGGTCGAGCTTAGCAATGCTCCCCTCGCTCTAGACTAGAGGGTCACCTATGAGCACGCCGCTCCCTGCTGAACGTCTGAGTTTCCCTCTCATCTTGAGAACTGAGTTCTCCGCTTCGAGTTCTCACCTATGAGCACACTGCTCCCAAGTCGTGCGTCTCTGTCCCCCTCTCGGTTTGAGAGTTGGGTGCTTCGCTCCTTCTAGTTATGTATGAGCATAATGCTCCAGAGCCTGTCCTGTCACTATCATGGTTGAGTTGATGAGTGCTCCCCTCATATGGAGGGTTTTTCTATGAGGTACGCCATTTCCAATCCACATGTGCTCTGAGCATGCAGACTTCTGCTGAATGAAGTAACTGCTCCCTTGAGCGTATCACTGTCACATAGGGTTCCTAGGCCTGTTTTGGTCTCAGGACCCCTTAGCAATGGTGATTCTAAAATCCATGTTATGGGTAAGTGCACACGCTGAGCTCCTGTGCACTTTCTTAAATCCACATCGTGGCAAGTGTGCACACTAAGCATCCTGCACACTTTCTAAAACCCTGTATGGTATGTGTTACGTGCTGCCAGCCTCATACCCATTCTCGGAGTTGGCTCAGGCCCCGGGTGTCACCTTGGGTCCCACTCTACTTATGTATCCTTGGTGATTCTTTTTTTAGCAGGGTGTTTCCTACCAATGATCTGTTGGCAGTTACTTTGAGCAAGCTCATGCAGAACTGACAGTAGCCCCCTAGGTGACAGGCCAGGGTCTAGTTTATAGTCTCGGACACCTGGCCATATCCCCTTGAAGGAATCTCTTTGTCTCTGATTCCAAGCCTTCGAGCTCTGCCCTGGGTTCAGGCGTCCCAAGCCCAGCCCTTAACAGTTAAGTTCTTGGGATATGCAGCTCAGGCCTTTGGCTGAAGGGGATAATGTTACTGACAGCCGTCAAGGTGTCCTAGGGGCACCTCCCATAGCCTTGGTAGAGTTGGTACTTAGTGCTCGCCTTGGTGCTTGGCATGAACTCCCCTCAGCATGGCAGGTTGGGTATACCGTTCCCCATAGCGACCGCTTACAGGACGCAGTTCGACGTTCACTCGGAAGGGAATGTCTCGGGTTACACATGTAACCATGGTTCCCTGAGAAGGGAACAAGACACTGCGTCCTCTCTTTTCGCCATGCTTCGGAAGCGAGCTTCAGACGAAGAAGCAGATGATGTGTTCTCCCCCCGCCCTTTTATACTGTAGTCACGCCAGTTATGACATTATAGGCTGTCTCCAGCCAATGCTATTGTCATGTTTAGATGTATGCTTCAGACACCAGTCACGCTGAAGGCATTCCCGCATAGCAACTGCTTAGAGGACGCAGTGTCTCGTTCCCTTCTCAGGGAACCATAGTTACATGCGTAACCTGAGACGTTTTCTTTCACAACTGTTTACATTCACTTAAGACAAAAAACATCTGTTTTTATGATTACATACTGACATATTTTTGTGCATAATGGTCGGTAAATATGAAAGAGAAATCCATTCCGGCTCGGAACAACCTTTCTGCACTGGAAATGCATGGAACGCTTCGACAATGGACACAGGCTGGGAACCTGCACCGGGCCCGCTGTTCTCTGTGCTTGCGCTTCAGATGTGTGCGCTGCATGCAAATAGTGCACAAGTTATTTCTCTTCCTGTGCTTAAATCATTTAAAATCACATTAAAATGTGAAGGCAGGGATCGTTAAGCAGAATCTAAATGCACGTGTCTTATCAAATACCTGGTTCTTGGATATTTGGAAACGGTTCTAAAATGGAACCGGTTCTCAAAACCTATTCCTAGTTGGAGCTAAATTCTTCAGGAAAGTTGACCAGAGCAGAAAACCCATGACATTTACATTTACATTTAGTCATTTAGCAGATGCTTTTATCCAAAGCGACTTACAAATGAGGACAATGGAAACAATCAAAATCAACAAATAATTTTTTTTTAAGAAAACAAGCAGTTAGTAAATTAATAGAGTGCAAGTCTAAAAGGGGCAAGTTTATTTTTTTTAAAGAATAGAATTAGAATAGAGAGTGCTAGAGTTAGAGGGTCAAATAAAGATGGAAGAGATGTGTTTTTAGCCGATTCTTGAAGATGGCTAAGGATTCAGCTGCTCGGATTGAGTTGGGCAGGTCATTCCACCAGGAGGGAACATTTAATCATCTCCAGCTTAGTTTTGGCGCATTTGTACTCCTCCACAAGGCTTGAAATAGGAAGAGAGATAGAGAGCTCCATTGCCGTACAGCCCTATGCTGCTAAGGCATCTTAGTAGCCCAATCCATTTCCTCAATTGTGTACTCACCAGTCTCTCCAGATGCTTGGCGTGAGATAAAGTGAGCTCGTATATGGAAATTGGCCAAATAAGCCGTGGCAACAAACAAAATTGGAAACACCACAGCTTCAACTTCCCCGGAAGAGCTGTACCATTGATTCTCTTGAGTCCACTGACTGTCTCTTGCCTGAGTTGTTCCACCTTTTTTGAGTCCTTAAGGTCTGTAGTGTACCAACGTCTAAGGCTTTTGATGGGCTTTTCCATGACCTTTGGTATGGGCTCTCCTGCTATACTGAACCTGTCATTAGTAAGTCGGCCTTTGGCAATGGAGATGCTGCAAGATTTTCCGGGTTTAATCTCCATTTGTGCCCATCTGATGTTTTCCTGGAGCTTATCCAGCAGCCGCTTAATACATGCTTTAGTCATTGTGATGGTAGTCATATCATTTAATTTCATTATTTATTTATAAAGCACATTTAAAAACAACCCAAGTTTGACCAAAGTGCTGTACAGATCAGGAAGCTCAAATAAAAAACAGAATCTATAACAATCTATAAGACAAAAAAAAAAAAAAAAAAAGTTATCATCCATGTATGCCCTGATTGGAGGGAGCCACAACCCATTTTTCCAACGTTCCCCTCCAACCCCCCAACAGGATGCCCGAATTATGATTTCCATTGCCATAGTGAATGCCAGTGGAGAGATGGTATAACTGCCATTATTCCAACCTCCAGCTGCTGCCAGGTGGTGGTACTATCCAGTATGGTAATACAGACCTGAAGATCCCGAAAGTAGACTTTAATCAATTTTGTTATAGTTATTGGTAGCAGCTGTGTGTGATTGGTTTCAGGTGAGCTTGTGATTAGTGCAATGGAGTATGGGAAATGTAGTCCAGGGTGATGTGTAACAGTCTGTGTGGTGTGAGAGTCAATATAATGGGAGGGCGACCTCTGGTGGCAAGCGGACGGAAGTTCATGGACAGGATTCGTGACACACCCAATGGGATGCCCGAATTATGATCTCCATTGCCATAGTGAATACTAGTGGAGAGATGGTACAACCTGCCATTATGCCAACCTCCAGCTGCTACCAGGTGGTGGTACTATCCTGTATGGTAATACAGACCTGAAGATCATGAATGTAGGCTTTAATCAATTTTGTTATATGTTCTGGAACATGGAAGAAATCGAATGCTGCCCACAGCAGCTTAAGTGGAACTGACCCAAAGGCATTGGCAAGATCTAAGAACACCAGATGTAGGTCTTTCTTCTCCTTTTTGGCCATTTGCAACTGGTGCCAAATCATGTTAGCATGTTCCAAACATCCTGAGAAGCCTCCTAAGCCCCCAGCACTGAGGTGTTGACAAAGTTGTTGTTCTTCAGAAACGCTGACAGTCTCTGCGCCACAACGCTGAAGAAAATATTACCTTCCACATTCAGGAGGCTAATTTGACGAAACTGATGAATAGTTGCCCATTTTTTTTTCTTGGGGATCAAAATCCCTCCAGCCCTTCTCCAGGCTTTTGGTATCACCTGCTTTTTCCATGCCACTATCATTAATCTCCAAAGGTACCTCAAAACTCCTGGGGCATTCTTGTAGAGCTTGTATGGAACACCGTTGGGTCCAGGGGCTGATGCTGCTTCAGTGGCCTTCTTCCACTGTTTTCTCAGGCTCCTAATTTCTTTCACAAGTTTGTCAATCTCTTGTTGTCTCCTGGACTTCGGTTGGACTCCCAGCTCCTTCTGTGACCTCTTGTTTTACACTCCAAACCTTTGTGCCCCATAGGTGTAGATAATCTCCCCCATCTTCTCCAGTTTTCTTTTCTACATCTCCTTTCAGGCCTTCTAGCAGCTGAACGAGATCTGTTTCAATGGTTGCCCACTCGTTGTGACAGGATTTAGGCCAAAGAGTCTGAGGTCTCCTTCCATCCATCTTCCTTTTTACTGCTGGCTGTGGTTGGGTGGCTTCTGGGTTAATCAGTGGGGGTACGTTTGTGCCTGGTTGGGCTTTGTCTGGGGTTCTGATACCCTGTGGACTGTAGTGTTTGTCCTGCCACTGGGCTTCACCCGACTAATTTGCCCTACCTCTGAGGAAGTATTGGTCAACGCGAGGCCCCTCAGTAAGCTCTCTCAGGCACGTCTTCCTGCCCTGATGGATTTTAAGACCCTACTCTGATGTTATCTTCGCCCAACCGCAGATGCATCTCTGCAGGTTATGTCCTGTCGGTCCTATTGTTCCAGCCTCTGTTGTGCTGTTCTCCTGGCTCATTGTCATTTACGTTCCTAAGTCTGTTACCGTGTGGTCTGTCCACACTGTGTCCATCCGCTTCAGCCACAGCCAGTGGATGCTTCTTTCAGCGACAGTGGCCAGTTATCTGACTATTCTCCGCTGGACCTGTCCTCTGATGCCCAACTCCTTCAGCAGCCTTATAGTGGAACTAGCCACAAATCTGTTGACTGTTGAGGCCATCTGAGTATAGTGAACTCATTGTCGTGTTCAAGAAACCAGTTTGAGATGATTTAAGCTTTGTGACATGACGTTATCCTGCTGGAAGAAACCATCACAAGAAGGATACACTCTGACATGATGAAAGGGAGGGGCATGGTCAGCAACAATACTTAGGTAGGCTGTGGCATTTAAAGAATACTCAATTTGTACTAAAGGGCCCAAAGTCTGTCAAGAACATTTCCCCCACACCATTACACCACCAACACCATCTGAACGTCAAAGCAGAAATCGAGACTCATCAGACCAGGCAATCTTATTCCAATTTTCTATTGTCCAATTTTTGTGAGCCTGTGTGAATTATAGCCTCTGTTTTCTGCTCTAAGCTGACAGACATAGTACAAAAGTAACAGGACAGTACAAAAGTACATTTACTTAGGTGCAGTGTTAATTTTGACAGGCATTTTTGATTTAGTCTTAGTCTTTATCTTGAGACGAAAATGCTTAATAGACATTTTAGTCTAGTTTTAGTCGACAAATAGTCATTGCATTTTTGTCTACTTTTAGTCAAACTGCAGTTACCAACATTTATTTTGGTAGCTATTTTATATGTAGTCTTCAAACAAAAATAGTAATGAATTATTCTCTCTTTAGACCACATCAATTAAGCTCATGAGAAATTTGAATCAAGGATTGAATTAGGAAAAACTTGAATAAATGATGACAATTTTCATTTTTGGGTGAACTATCCCTTTAACAGTAGTGAAAAGGGAGCAACTTATAAAAATTATAGTTGTTCATATATAATATAATTTATAATTTTTGTAAAAGAAGCAGAATAAGACAATAAGAAAAATACGACAAATTAAACTAATTTTTCAGATACAGTAGGTTTACTTAACATTTATTTAACATCTTTTGCTGGTTAACATTAATGACACGGATAGGCACTTAATTAGGAATGCTGTCCCTATAAGACGCAAGGCATGCATGTAATATTGACACACGTTCAGTTTTCACCCACCGGTTTGCGTTCACTTAATCCATAACCGACTGTATTTACGTGAGATACTCTACACAATAGACATTTGGACTGCTGTGTGTGTATTTGAGCACTGAGAACTGATCGCGCGCTGTATATGAGAACAGAAGAAGTGGAGTGTGCGTGAGAGAGAGCACTTCTATCAGCGCGATTCCGCCTATCCCGCCTTCACTAACTTTAAGTTAATCGACAACGAATTATGACTCCCAGGAAAAACGGGACATCTGGTCACATTATCCCTATCCCTTCGGGTGCTGAGGCCATTGTTTCAGATCGCTAGTGCACATTTTGGTAGCTTATCCATCCACTGCGGCTGCCATACTGAGACTACACATTTTGAAGGACAAGACAGTAGCCTATAGGATGTATTTTGAATGTCCGGTAGCAGGGGTGCCGCTAGCAATTTTGGGCCCTGTGAAAGAATATGAGGTTGGGCCCCCTACCGCACCAAACATACACTATATTGCCCAAAGTATTGTGACCCCACCCCCCCTTCTAATGAACAGGTTTGACTACTTTAGTAAATTCCACGAGTACAAATCTTAATGTTTAAGCATATAATGATATTCTAGGGAATTGCGTGCATCTAATTTTATACCAATAGTTTGAACAGGACCCTTTTCTATTCTAACACAACAATGCCTCTTTGTATAAGGCAAGGTAAAAAAAAAAAAAAAGATTGATTCAGTCAGTGTGGAAGAACTTGACTGGTCTGCATACATGACTTGTACATACATATGGATAAAAGTATTGGGACACCCCATTCTTTAGAACAGAAAAAGACACTTCAAAAACTGTGGCAACAAAGATGGAAACATTGTATTTCCAATTAAAAATTGTATTTCCAGTTTTGGAAGTGTCTAAAATGATTGTACGCATATGTACAAGTCATTGGTGTCTGGTGATGAGTTTTTGGCTCAAGGTCTGAATTTAAAGTCACTCCAGAGGTGTTCAGCTGGGATTAGGATTTGGCTTTATGCAGACCAGTCAAGTTCTTCCACACTGACTGAATCAATCTATTTTTTTAACCTTGCCTTATACACAGAGGCATTCTTGTGTTGTCTTCCTGCTGCTGCTCTATGTAATCATAGAATATTTTTCATCGTCGTCTTCGTTGACGAAATTAACACTGCTTAAGTGTTGTACTCAAGTACACTTTTTGAGTACCTGTACTTTAATTGAGTATTATTTTTTTCTGGAAACTTATGACTTTAACTTCACAACATTTAAAGGACAAATATCGTACTTTTTACTCCACTACATTTCTATCAAAGTCCTCAAAGTAGAACATCGTTACTAAGTCAGAGGATTATTATTTTTCTTTTCTAAAACATTACTTTTTTTTTTAGACAGCCTATCAGTGAAAGAAAAAGAAAGAAAAACACCAACTTATTTCGAGAGAGTTAAGAGATGCATGCCTCCTTGTATGTGGCCCATCTCTGAAGATGATCCGCATACGTTTTGATTGGAGTGCTTGGGGGATGAGGAAACAGCCCCTACATTCGAGGAAGGGTTTGAGTACTGCAATGCGTTTCCCTTTAAAGTGCTCTGCTCTTGGTTTACTTTTTTTCAGTAGGAAAGCACTGCCGTCCCTTACGAAACAAAAATATATGGGAATATACTGCAAAATATAATGCGATATATTACATAATACATTTCTATATATTGCACATAGATGCTCCCATATAAATGTGAATGTATGCACACATATATATATACACACATTCACGCAATGAGTTACAGCAGATTTCTAGTTCCCAGCATGCTTTGTTTCTGACTGTTAAAGGAGAGTAAAAATGTTAAAATTAAGTGTTATGTCGTGTGTTTTTGGTCAATATTAATATAGCGGGAGATCTGTTAGTGTTTAATGTTGTATTATTTTGTTATTATTAACCCTAACCCTAACCCTTAAATAAAAAAAGGAAGTTTTAAAAAAATGTATCCCCCATCGTGCTCAAGTGTCGGGGCTGTCGGCCACCCAGTCCTGATCCGGCCCGGCTCCTCCAAGAGCGAGAAGCCAAGAAGGAAATTGTGGGGAGTTGTGCAAAGTAAAGACTGTGGATTGGCTCGCCGCACTCAGCAGTCAAAGAGGAAGCCGGACCTAAGAATGGTCATTACAAACCAAGAAAAAGCCCTGAGGGTGGTGTGCCCAGGAACATGGGGGTGTGTCCCCTCGGTGAGGGGTGCGAAACATTTCAACAGAGAGTAAGGGCAACTTCCTGGTACCTTGATTGCTGTACAATCTCTGCTGTCACCAAACATCTAACATTCCCCCAGCAATGCGAAGTGTCAAAACTAGTGCCCCTTTCAGAAAAAAAACTGGCAGTGTGGAAGCTACTGCCAAATATCTTTCCTTAGTTCGTAAGGACTGTAGAGAAAGGCTACAGAATAAGTTTGTGTATCATCATCAGTGTTTCAACGCCATGGTCACCACTACTGTGACACCAGAACAAGCACATTTATTGACAAAGGAATTTCAAGTTCTGCTGGACAAATAAGCCATGGAACATGTTCCTATTCCAGTCGGGCTACTACAGCTGATATTTTTTGGTTTCCAAAAAATCTTGGATTTTCGCAGGTTGAACTGCTAACTCAGAACATACAAGTTCAAAATGCTGACAATCAAAATGATTGTATTTTAGATCAGGGATTGGCCAGGGACCAGAGATATGATTGTGACAATCGATCTTAAAGATGCATACTTTCATATAGAAATTTCATATAGAAATGTCACAACACAGGAAGCTCTAGAGGTTCACATTTGGGGGTGAAGCTTACCAGTGTCTGTTTTTTTCATTCTGCATAGCCTTGTCTCCTGCACATGGATGCAGCACTTTTTAATTACATAGACGACTGGCTGATTTTGGCTCAATCTCAAGAGCCTGTGCTTTGACATCAGGATATTGTCCTTGCTCAACTCAAGTCGCTGGGGTTAAAACTCAATACCAAGAAGAGCATATTTTCTGTTCTAGTTCTTTTCATTAACTAATGAATACAGATATATAAAAAATAAATAAAAACAGTGCACATTTCATTTATCTATTATACCATTTGCGTAGTTTTGTTCGCTTGGCTGTTTCCTCATAAAAGTCCAGATATTTTTCATGTTTTCTGTCAGGTGTCTTTTTTAATTATATGATGTCATTACGTTGCTGTCTTGCCTCCAGCCAATCGCTGCATTGCTCATTGTGGTTTTGAGTATCTATACATCTGCCCTTTTCGGGGAACACAAGAACGCACGGTAATCTTAGACAACTAAATCCAGATATTTTAATCAAATCCGCAAATTTGTTTGAAGAACCAAATTAGCCAGAGATCAGTTATCACGATTAGAAGATCTAGCATCTTTCAAATCATCTCAGATGTATTAAGCAAGGCACAAAGAATGGGCCCCTAGTCAGTTAAGTAGTCTGCGTATTTGTCCGATTGTCACCCTAATTATCTTCCTAAAGTTTCAACCAGGGGGTTGCATTCTGAGGGGTCCAGACACTTTCCAGTGTGGTGGTGTTGGTACTCTCGTTCCCATTAATGTTAATGAAATGCAGCATCAAGTGTAGCTTTAGATAGGGAACGTTGCGGGTTACTTGACTGTAATTCTGTTCCCTTAAAAAGCGGGAACAAGATGCTGCACCACATTGCACCCTGTAGGTGTGCCTGGATGTCTCTTCAGACAAAGTTATACCCTGAATGCATGTCCGTTTCACGTCTATTTATAGCCTCTCATGAGCATGCATTCTAATGATGTTGCCGACAGAGGTTATTTAAGCCAAATTCTTGGGGTGTTTGCCACACATGCTTCACAACCTGAAGACCAAAGAACAATCTAATTAGGGTTAATGAAACCCAGCATCCTGTTTCAGGGCTACAGTCAAGTAACCCGAGACATACATCCTCAAACTCATAATTGTGAAATTGATTTGTAGCTAGGGTTGCAAAGGGGTGGTAAATTTCCCTTAAGAAATGGGAACGAGATGCTGCACCACATTGCCACACTTAATGCCTTGACATATCTTCAGACAAAGTTCCAGAAACTTTCCAAAAGTTTCCAAAGATTTAAAAAAAAATTCCCATGTTTCTAAAAAAGTTTCCAGAAATGTAATGGAATTTTCTGCTCCTTTGCAACCCTATTTGTAGCCAAGTAATTCTTACATATACAGTTGCAGAACCGATAAAATGACTGTCTAGGGGAGGTAGAAAAGACGATGAAGTAGAAACTGCTACAGTATGTGTCACATTTGGAGAAAGAGCAGGCTAAGGCAATTGTTGCATTGTTCAAAACACATTGAACAATGCAAACGAGAACTCCAAACCCAAACGTCGACTGACACTGCACAAGTGGCCAGGCCTGTGGAGTGGAAGAGGGCCTGGAGACTGCAGCAAAGCAGGGAACCAGGGTGGAGCAGGCAGAACGGGAGACCAGGGTGGAGCAAGAGACCAGGAAGGAGCCAGTAGAGCTAGAGACCAGGTATGGAGCAGGAGGCCAGGGCTGAGCAGGAACCCAGGGAAGAACAGGAATCCAATGTGGATCAGGCAGCAAAGGGTGAAGAGGGCAGAGCAGGAGGACAGAGCGGCGCCAAAGACCACCACAGCAGAGAAATCAGGACCAAAGTTTTCCACTGCAGAGCAGATGACCACCACAGTGGAGCAGGCGGGGCTAGAGATCACCATGGCAGTGCAGATGGGACCAAAGATGCCCACGTTGGAGCAGAAGACCACTAAGGCGAGGCAGGCGGAGTTGATGGAACAGGGGACAACCAAGGTGGAGCTGATGAAACTAGGGGCCCTTCAGCAGAGCAGGCAGAATCGAGGACCACCACAGCTAATCAGACAAAATGGAAACACAGAGCACAGAGAGATTAGGGTTGGTCTCAGGTGCCGTATCAAAACAGACAGGGTGCTTAAGGGTGTCCTCCATGGTCGTAACAGGTCTGGCAGGATGTTCCAGGCTAACCTCTATGGTCAATTCCGGGCTGACAGAAAGTACATAAATGACCTCTGTGGTCGCATCAAATCACACAGGCAGTACAGGAACGACCTCTGAGGCCGTGTCGGTGCAGGCATGCACATCAGGAAACGACCTCTGCAGTCATGTCAGAAGTATCAGGGGACACAGGAATTTCAGAAATGGTATCCGCGGCCGTAACAGAGGCATCAGGGAATACGGAGAGTGCAGAAGAAAGTGCCACTGCTGCCTCAGGAAAAACAGGTGAGATGTGTGTAGCCCAAACAAACAAAATGGTGGTAGCCATCACAGGGAGAACAGAAATGAAAACATCTACCTCAAGATAGATGGCACTGCAGCTGGAGAACAAGAGAGCATAGAGAGTTTAGCAGGCTGTGGAATTGTGAGCACAGAGACTGGTGGGCTTGAGTGCATAGCGGCCTGCGGGCTTGAGAGTGCAGTGTGCAAGAGAACACAGAGACTGGCGAGCTTGACTTCACAGAGACCGGCAAAGGCCTCGGGACGCTGGCCACTTGCGCCAATGTCATGGGCGGATTCGCCACACTGTGCACCAATCTTCTCCTTAGGGCAGGGGTTTTCAAACTGTGGGGCGCGCCCCCCAGGGGGGCGCCAGCAACTGTCAAGGGGGGCGCGAGCATCAGTTAATTCAGAGACGTTCCCTTGAGAATTTATGAATACGAGTTAACAAATCTTTAGCCATCCACTAGGGGGCAATCTGACTCCCACTGCTAGTCGACAGTTAGAGCAGAGTTTGCTCGAGTATCAGTTATGCTCAGTGTTGCCAAATCTGCGGTTTTCCCGTGGAATTGGGCTACTTGAACACTTGCCGCGTTTGGTAGTTTTGGGCGAGTTTTGTGTATCAATTAGGAGGGTTTTGTTGTGAAAACCTGGCAACCCTGGTCACGTTTATGGGGGCGCGAGTGAAATTAGACAAACTTGGGGGGGCGCATGTCCTAAAAGGTTGAAAACCCCTGCCTTAGGGCATAGTCCAGCAACTGAGAAAGCGACCCTTGAGGACTATTTGAGGAGGAATATTTTGGAATTGTGTACGTAGTGGTTCATTCAAGTTCAGAGCAAAATTATGGTGCAGGAAATGAGTGTGATATGCTAGGTCTAGAAATGCACCAATAAAATCCTCAAGGGATCAAAGGAGAATCAAACGTACTCCTGCTAGATCTATTGCTGGTCAGTTGATCTGTCAGCAGGCTAAGGCAAGGATCTACAGTAGGTGCAAGGAGAAGTTTAATAAAGAAACAAAAACATCCACAAGAAAACAATGGGAACAAGGCGAGTGAGAACTATCAACGCAAACACAAACATTGTCTGACACTGCAAAAATGAAACACAAGGACTATTTTTACACAGAGGCAAACAAGCTTAACAAGGTAACAAGAGGCTTGGTTAGTTGCCAAGGGACCACACGGGGATAACTGTGGGAACTAACAAGGGAGCTGCAGCAGCAGGGTAAGCACAAAGAGGAACTAACAGACACAGGAACAGGGAAAAACACTTCAACAAAAGTCCAAACACGGAATATATGACAGTATGGCAAATATGATCATTGTCAATACTGATATGCAGTTTGGCTGAGGATGCTGAATTACACCTTCTACAATGTTTTATAAAATACAGATTGTTTCAAAGCAGTTACAAATTCAAATTCTGCTGTAAAGCACCTCTAACAAGCCAGTTGTCATTATCCTTACCTGTGTTCCCGTCTTGTGTTTTGTACTCTTATTTTGAAGTGTATTTCTCCAGTGTTTCTGTGCTTTCCTCCTGTGTTCAGTGCCCATTTGCCTACCTGCCTTGCTTGTGACCTCATTACCCTGTTTATTTAAACCCCTGTGTTTGCCCTGGTTCTTTGTCTAGTCTTGTTACAGTTACTGGCTGTTGCGTGTTTGGTTCCCTCCTGTCTATGGTTTCTGTCGTTCTAGTTCCGGTTAATTCCTTTAATAAAGATCATCTGCATTTGCATTCTCAGCTCTGTCCCAGTTCAGTTTAAAAACTGTAAAGTTTATCGATAGGGCATACACATTGTATATACAGTGTATACATGCATATATGCACATGTGTATGCTATGACAAACCCACTGCACACTGAACAAGCAAAAGACACAAAATAGTAATGTTTTACATTTTTCATATCTGTGTGTAGTATGGTGTGTATATGGCTAATCATTTGATGCTTGTGTGTAGAGTTACTCTGCAAAAACACAATTTTTATAAGAGTTAAAACAGTTTGAACGAAGTTTGCGTTTGCAAGAGATGCGTAATGTTTTGCATCTTGTGTGCATGTTTTGTGGATTTGTGTGTAGAGTCTAGAGAAAAGGAGCCATTGTTTTAGAAATTGTAAGCAATAAAAAAAAAATAAAAATAAAAATAAAAACCTGAAATTAGCCGCTCTAAAGAGGCATTTGTGTGTATTACGACCCACCGGGAGCAGATGCGACATCCACCAATCACAGAGGTTGCCAAATCTAAGTCAATATTTTTAAATTCATTTAAAGTTCATTTTTATTTTTTATTCTTTTTTTCTGGAGAATAATTTTTCTGTGAGAGCTGAGCCATTCTGAACTATAGTATAAGAACTATTGGTTGCTGAACTATAGTATGCATTTAATTGTACACCATATACATGTGAACTGCCATTCATTTTAAGGCAGCATATCAACTTTAGAAGCCCGTAACAGAATATTAATGGCCTGTGAGCACACAAATATCAGTATTGTTTCATTACAATAGCTAGATTGAACAGTGCAATAACAGACAATTAAAACAAAGACCTTTATTCATTATGTCTGAGAGGAAAAGAAGAAAAGGTCTTTTGTATCAAAACAGAAGAAAGAAGAATGAAATAAACACTGTTGGTGGTGCACAGATTGGTGTGTTCTGAGTTGTGCTAAAACAAACACTCAGAACATTTTTGTAACCTTTTATACCACCTTGAAAACAACTTGAAATTTTAAAAGCAAATCTATGTTGTATGTTATTTTTCAGTAAAGAAGTGCTAACAGACACCATTACTTCTCCAGGTGATTAAGATTGTTTTGCATTGCAAGTTTTCAGGAATGGTATGTTTAAATATTAAAATAAAATGTGGCAAATTACCTATACATCAACAATGGCTGTAAAAAAAAACATGCTACTGAAATAGAGAAGAGAGAAATCTAAGCACTCAGGAAGTGTCATGCTTGGTTGTAGTATTCAGCACATGAAGACAAGGAACTTTGAGGAAACTAGGGCTGTGCAAAAAATCGAATGCAATTTTCATG
>NW_015557240.1:88659-94285 GCF_001515605.1 Sinocyclocheilus anshuiensis | reverse complement strand
TGCTTTCAGATGGAGCGGCATTTACTACACAGAGCCGTAGTTCACTGACAAGCTACACAAAATCACGTTCAAAAATCGACAATGAATCGCCCGCGTGCTGGAGATTTACTTCTAATCACAGGAGCGGCTTTATTGATGAGATGCGCATGAAAATCGCATTCGATATTTTGCACAGCCCTAGAGGAAACGTCTTTAATTTAATAAATCAACTCAGAAAACACCAGTAAACATAGGAATAAATACAACCAACAAATGACAACACAGAACAATGAACTTGGGAAACACCAGCATAAATAGCATGTAATCAGTAGCTGAGGAAACAAACTAGGACATCTGGGGGCTGTTACATAAAACAAGTTTATCAAATAAGCCAGTCTTATTTCGGTTAGTCTGACTTATTGTCATTTGATTTGGTTTCAGAAAGCAAATTTACCATAGCTCAAGCTCAGTCACTGTGGCAAATTATGCTGGGAAATTAACCTGTGGGCTGTTTCATAAAAGACACTAAGAAAAGTGGGGATTAAAGTCCAAAACCTGACTTGAAATAACCTAACAAATCAGGCTAACTGTCAAGCTAACACTGACCAATAGGAATGCATTGATATTACCACTGACTCTCTCACATACACATTTTATTTTATTATCAGTCCAAAAATAAAAGTATAGAGAAAATGCAACTTAAATAAATCAAATAAATAAAAATATAGGCCTAGGCTACAACCGACTGTATTTGATCTATATTGTGGCCAAAATTTAATGACCTTTTTTTTTTTTTAAGATATATGAAAACATTTTAACATTGCTACTTGCGCATTCAGTTGATCAGCAGTTTCTAGCCATGCAGCCTTTCTCTCGGGTTTTATGACAGCTGTACCTTTTATGGTTATAGTAGAACATTAAAAGCATTAAAGTATTAAAAACCCTAAATTTAAAAGTTAAAATCACTGAATTAAAAATGAAAATAAATAATAGAAAACAGACTAAATTTTTACTGAAAAGAGGAATACACATTAACTCATTTGAGCTAGTAATTAGGGCTGAGTAGTTATTAGCCTGCTTACATTTGATTGACAGTTATTGCTATCATAAAAAATACACTTATATGTAGGATTAAAATTCTACATGTGTCACATTTAATGTCTAAAAAGCAAATATTTTAGCAAAATGTATATTTTAAACAAAATTATTGCGCTATTATTGCATTCTGTCTGTTCACTCATGTAAGCCTCGCCCACTCTTGACAGCAAAATGGATATATTTGCATGACTTTCTATCATTTACAGATGAAGAATATAACTGTGACATGTCCGTTGCACTGGGGAAAACACAACATTTCAAATGCATTAAACAGCACAAATCTATTCGCTGTTTGCCATGTTGGATCGATTGATCCATGATCGACATTAATAAGGGCTGCTCAAGAATAAGCGTGCACATCAAATTATCTTGACTCACTGAACCTGGATCAAATTAGTGAGATTGCGTGAACTTAAATTGTCGTTTATGAAACCGCTTTAGTCCCGATTGATTTGCTAGGTTATTTCAAGTCAGGATTTGGACTTTAATCCCCGTTTTTCTTATGGAATTTTTATGAAACAGCCCCCAGTTCAGCTCATGACAGGGAGACAGAACAGAACTTAATCAAAACACTGAACAAAACCATGGACCTGACAGGAAGGAACTATGATGCTATTTTTTTTTTTTGCCTAGAATTTTTTTCATGATGGATAGGCTTCAGCATCCCTGCAACCCTATGTTGGAGAAACGGTTTGGAAAATGGATAGACTTTCACTCCGACAAACAAATCTCACCCCAAACACATGACATTAGTTGAGAGAGCCACAGTGTTCAATTCAACCAATGGCTTATAGTTGTCTCTGCGTATAAAATTGTGAAATATAAAGTTTATTAAAAATTAAATAAATTACACAGTTTTGAATGTGCCACACTTCACTGATATGCTTCCCAGCAATGTCCCACAACCCCACCATGAATTCTACCTTTAGCTTCAGATAGTGATTCTAAAAATTTTTTAGGGAGCTCCTTGGCTTAAACTGATTTTATTTTCCTCATTAATTTGAAATAAAATTAAATGGGATATTATTAATTGTATACAGATGACACATATTACTGCCTATGTTTCTAAATAAATGTGTGAGTTTTATATTGGTAACACTTTTTGATAGTCCACTTTATTCTACTAACTATAAATAACTTTGCAACTACATGCCAACTACCAGCCATTATAATATTAGTAGACTGTCCGATTATCATTTGCTAACACTTTATTTGGATGGCCCCCCAAAAAGAAATTCTACTTACTATAAGTAACTTTGCAAGTACATGTCAATTTATTCTACTAATCCTAATCCCAAAGTATCATGCCAGACAATGCACTGTATTTTATAGCACTGAAACTGCACTCATCAGAGCTACAAATTACTTGTTCTCATCATCCAGTCATGGTTGCATCTCTGTATTAGTGTTACTAAACCTTAGTGCTGCCTTTAATACTATCGACCACAGCATTCTCTTGGATAGGCTTTAAAAATATTTTGTAATTACTGAGATTTTATTTGCAGTATGGAGTACCGCAAGGCACAGTAGTCGGACCGTTGCTTTTCACCCTGTACATGCTATCTTTGGGAGACATCATTACCAAACATGGAGTTAATCTTTGAGGCCAGGGGAAACCAATTTACAAAACTCACAGAATGCATAGTTGATATTAAAATTTATGTGACTAGTAACTTCTTGCTACTAAATTCAACAACATCAAAAACAACAATGTTCTGTCAAGTATTTGTCATCAGTCAAGAACTTGGGTGTGTTATTTGATGGCAATCTGTTATTTGGAGGCCAATTAATGATTCCGGATTGTAAAATTCTTTAAAGCACATCCTGGAGTTGCTGTCATAGCAACAGGTCTGTAAGCTCAAACCTGCTCAGGTGCAGGCTTATTTCACATAAACAGGATTAGATTTTAGATTTTATCAATTAAGTAAACTGGTAAAAAGAGCACCCTACAGAACCACGGAAAATAATTTTTAAAAATCCTGATTTTTTCATAATTAAAATGTGTATCTATAACATATAATAGATACTATAGATAATTATAATATCTATAATCTATAATAATCTATAATAATAGACGCTGACAATTTTACTCATTGAGAGATTTATTCATGAAGGAATATTTTATTTTATTAGTCATACACACTTTTCAAAATCTGAAAATGCTGTTATGATTTTATGATGCACAATTAATTTAATCACAGTCAGTTATGTCTTGAGGGATTAAGAGACTTTAAGTAATGCTGTCACATAAAGTAGTAAATCCACTTCACATGAAAAAATAAATTAATTGCCAATTACAATACTCTTGACAATGAAAAATGTAAAAATATAAAAATAACTGGGAATCATTTAAACAAACAGTGCACATTTTATTTAACTATTAGAATGATTGTCATTTTGCTTGCTTGAGATTACAGCAATAGCAAACAACAACGTTATACATCAAAATAGGGGACAAAAGATAATTGCAGCTTGCCAGCTTCAAATAGACAATGCAATGCAACCTAAACTTTGAGAGCCATCAAAGAAGAACATCTCTGAAGTGTTTGTGTAATAAAGCATGGCTGCTACTTTTGTCATGAAGACAACAGTGTTATTATTCAGGTTAAGTCAGTTCAGTGTTCATTCGGTTCAATTCAGTAATGGTGTCAATGTTATAAAATTCAACAATTACGAAACAAATATGATTCAGCTATAAAGCCGCTCTAGAAGGCAACAGTGTCCTTATCTAGCTCAAGTCCTTATCCACCTAATAATTTCCAGATACAGCTCTCGAGCACTGTGATCAAAGACTGATTTTAAATTATTTAAATAAAAGATGGAGCGAGAGAGAAAATACACGCTAGGTGCAAATGACAAGTTAACAAGCTAAAGGAATGCTAACATGCTGTGTTAAAAAGCGAACAATGTCAAATTAGTTTGATAAATAATATCAGATAATAGATAATATCAGAACTTTGGTGATAATTAAGTTATATTTTAGCAGTTTAAACAACAGAGAGAGAGAGCAGCGTGGCAGAAGGAACCGTACATATGGAAATGCCACTCTTCATATATTGAAAAATATGTGACAATATATTTACTTGTATATTATAATGTATGCAATTTTATATTCAGTAATGCACTTCATAACATATAGATGTACATGTGATAAGGGGGAAGTCGTGGCCTAATGGTTAGAGTGTCTATATGTCTCTCTGCATCAGCTAAATTATTTTTTTATTCCCAGTGAATAGGAGTTAAAACTCCCACCCGGGTTACACTACTCCAATAACAGACCATGCAAAATACCCAAAAAATATTTAAAATATTGCAAAGTAACGTTGCAACCTTGCAAACAATAATAAAATCAGAGAAGGACTTTAACTGTAAGCGACACAAGCATACGCAAAACAAAGGGAACAATATGATGTTTGTTAATATTAAAATGTTATAAACATTTTTTTTATTTACCGCTTAGGCAATAACGTTGACAATAACGTAGGCTATATCTTCAACATATGTTGTCTATGACCAAAAATGTAAGAAGATATGTTTTCAGTGGACTTTTAAAATTTGCTTTGCTTGAGAAAACAAAAATATACAGTTACCGTGTTTTTTTCTTTTGATTTAGTCGAGTTTGTTCTGCAAACACAATGTGATTTTCCGCAATCGAGATCTGACAGCATCCTCTTCTATTTTAACAGCGGCAATAGTGGCGCGTCCCAACGTGACGGCGTTCACCTTCCTTAGCAGCAGCGTGAACCCCGTCCTGTACGTGTTTGCCGGCAGCTCTCACATCCGTCAGGCTGGTCTGGGCTTCATGGCCAAACTCTTTGAGGGAACCAACTCGGAGTCGGCCTCCACCCGCAGCAGTCGCGGCTCTAATGCAGAGAGCTCCGTTTTCACCAAGCTGTCCGTCAAGCTGAGTCGTAAAGGGGACGGAGCGAGAGCCGAGACCCCTGGTGGTGAAGACGAGAACACAGCAGACGTGCACAACAGAGATGAGATGAAGACTCTCACCACCCTGCATTAAAGTGCTCATATCGTGCATTTATTCCCCTGAGGTCCATTTATAATGTTACTAAATGTTGTTGGACTCTCATTATCGCAACTGAAATAATAATATCACTGCTCCAGGTGTGTGTTCACGGTGTGTGTGTGTTCACTGCTGTGTGTGAGCACTTTGGATGGGATAAATGCAGAGCACTAATTCCGAGTATGAGTCACATGTCATGTCACTTTCACTTAAGAGATGGTAAGATGGTAAATATATTAAATATTTATTTATTCATGCAGTATATACACATAGCAGTGGCGAGCGGTGAGGGATCACAGATGACAAATAGGTAAGAAACACAGTGGCAAGTGTCATTTTAAAAGAATGCACATTTCCTCCCTTATTTGTAAATGAAATTAATTTCCAATCCTTCTTCTATCGTTTCAAGTTTATCCATTATTCGAATGCAAGAAAAATATAGCTGGTTTTCCAAGTAAAAACCGGCAAATAATGTTACATTACGTTATGATATGTAATCAGAGGGTGGTGAGATGGGGGGGGGATTCCCCG